>NW_026251293.1:0-124501 GCF_024521655.1 Durotheca rogersii
GCTAAATTAACTCGTTAGGCTATTTCGTAGGCTAGGTTAGGCTTCGCGCCGCCTTTATTTAATTTAGGCTTATAGCCGAACGCTATTAAACGCCGACGGCGGTTCTAGAAAGCTAGGAAGTACTAGCATTACCGTTTTTTAGATCGAAACCCGGAGGTTAGGCCTTAAGGCTAAGATCGTCGATTATTAGCGGATTAAGGGCGCTACGGCGGTAAATATTAACCTCTTTTTCGACCGATTAAAAGCTCTTAAATTATTAGCCATCCCTCCGAGCGCTTTTTAACGCCGACGAAATAGGTATCGTATAAGGCGTTACCGGTAACTACTAGGTAATTCCTAAAGCTAATACCTATATAGTACTTAAGAAAGGCGTCGAAAAAGGGTAATGGATTACTACTTTAAGTAGGCTTCGGCGGAAAGCCTTTCCTTCCTTAGTACTTTTTAAGGATATCGACGTATAGGCTTAGTAGTTTCCTAACGATTCTTACGACCTTTAGGAGAATTAACGGTTCTAGGCGTTACTAAAGATAAACTAATAATAATATCGCGTTAATTAGCTCTAAGGTATCTTTATTCCTTATATTCGGGCCCGTTTCGGTAATAAATAAGTCGTTTTAATTTACGACGGCTATAAATCGCATACCTACGACGCCTTTCTTACGTATTATCTTTAAAATAAAATATAGCTCGTCTTTTATTAGCCTTTTATAGTTACGTCGTATAGGTTTTAAATGTCGGGATATTCGGGTTATTAAAAAAACGGCTTAAAAGCCTCCTTAGGAAAAGCTAAAGTACGAATCTAAACCTATGCCTTATTAAGATCGATATATTAAAGGCATACCGATAGCTAAGGTCGATATAATAACTTCTCGAACTTAAAGAAGCTTATAAAACCTTTAGGATTTATCCTAGAAACCGCGAGAAGCCGTTATCGTCGAGATTCGTGTTATAAAGGACGAGGGTATTCCTAGATCTCGGCCGAGACGGTCGGAGGTATCGGAAGCTATCGAAAGGCCGAAAATACCTAATTTCTTAACGTTATTAGCTCTAAAGTACGTTAATATACCCTTAAACGGCTAGCGTTACGAAATATTACTTAACGGTTTATCCTTATTAGTTCTAAGGCTAGGGCCGTATCTTAGCGGTTATTTATTCGGAAAACTAGCGATGCCTTCGACCGGTAGGCTAATAGGATCGCGACTCTCGAAATATAGCTTTAATATAAGATCGCTAAAAACGATAGGGCCATTATTAAACGCGTAAGAAGGTATACGTAGCGCTAGGGAAGCGCTTCGTCCGTATAGCGGATATACGGCGGGTAAAAAGGTCGTTAAAAGGTAGGATAGTATATAAGGACGAGGCAAGCGACGAGAGGTACTAAGAGGCTAAAACGGCGCTAGGAACGCCTAAAAACGAGTATCGTAAGCGAGGATTATATCGAGGTTATAACGCCGGAATTAAAGGGTTTTAATTAATTTTAATAATATAAATAGCTTTAATTATTAACGTAATAATTACTAGGTAATGCTTAATTTAAGGTAAGGGATAGCTCGTAAAAGGATAGCCTAACTTAGCCGTCGGGTAATATTACGTATTAATATAAGTAAATACGTACCGGTACGGGAGTTATAAACTATATAAATTAAATTATATAGCCGTATTAATCCGTCGTATTAATACGGTATTCCGATTATATTAGCTAGGTCGTATTAATACGAAGCCCGTACTAGTACTAAAGGATCTCGTACCGGTACGACCTCGGATTAGTTCGGACCGGGATTAATACGGGCTTAGACTATAAACTAGTACGATATACGGATAATACGGGTTTAAACCGTAAATTAATACGATATTCGAATTAATACGACCTTAGATTAATATAGGCTTAGATTAATACGACCTTAAATTAATATAGGCTTAAATTAATACGAGATTCCTTTAGTATTAATACGGGCTTCGTATTAATACGACCCTAGGCTAATATAAGCTTAGACTACGGATTAATACGATACGGATTAGTATAAACTAAGTACTAGTACGGTAATCGACGAGGAAGAGGCGATGCTATCGTAATAATTAGGCGTCGTACGTAATAGCGTATTATTTATTACGGAACTAAAGAGGTTATATAACGGAAAGTATCTACGAATATACGTAAGGTTACGAGAAATAATTAAAATTAACTATGGATTTTAATTCGAATACGGCTTTCTATCGATTTCTTATCTTACCTAACGTTAATTTATCTACTTATTTTAATTATCGTATAAACGAAAACGCACTATAAACCTTAACGACGCTACGTTTCTACGGGCGCGAAAATACTAAACCAGTAAGATACTACTATATTAAACTAGTTAGCTACTAAAAGACGGAAAGATATAATACTAAGCTCGAGCCTAAGCCCGAGCTCTACCGACGTGATATTAATTATATAATCTAATTCTTAATACGCTTACGAATATATAATTAATCTTTTAATTAATGTAGTTAAAACTTAGTACGAAGGATTATATACTCTCGCGGATTTTAGCTTTATTCTAAGGACGGCCTAGGTATTTTAAACTAGGTATTAATCCTTACCGAGGATAAGAATAAGTAATTATAATTTACCCTAACTATATAAGCGTAAATTAAGCTACGAAAAGTTATTATTTACGGTACCGGTAGTAACGTATGGAATAGGTCGATAAAGTAAGATATAATATTAACGAAGGAATAAGATATTAATTAACTCCTATCTAAAGAAATATTACCGGGTAATTATATACTATATATACCCTTATATATTCCTAGCATAAGATATTAAACCATCCTCCCTAATATAGTTATATAAAAGCACCATAGTATAATATATATTATAATATTATAATAATATTAGTAGCACTATAAAGCATATAGAAATAGATATATAAATAATATAATACTTATAAGCGAGACTTATATATTACGTATCTATTAATTCGTTAATAGTTATTTAATATAGAAGAAGCCGACCCGAGGAACTAATTCGCGCTTAAAAGAACTAGTACGACGGAATACGTTAATCCGAGTATTAGATATATTAAACTAAGACTTTACCGTTCCTAGGTATTATAAGCCGCGTTTCTTTCCGACCCCTTACCGTTATTTCTTAACTATAATTTACTAGGGGATACCTTAAATATATCCGCCGCGATAAGCTAACGAATAAGACCTAATATATAAAATATTACCTTATATTTTAAGAGGGAATAACGTAAGTTTTTAACGGGATATAATAAGATAAGCCATAAGGTAAACGCTATTTATCTCCTAGGACTCTCCGTAGGATTATTACCTTAAGGTCCGCTAACGGACGTACTAATTAAACTAATATACTAAAGATTAATAAGTAGAAATATTACGAGGTATAAGAAAAGCATTATCGATTACCGATTATATTATTTATCCTTACTTTATTTATCGTATACTTTCCGTTTCTTATAACCCTAGCGTTAAACGATAATTAAGACCTTAAAATCTAGGCGACTTAGTACTTTAGATTATAATATTAACTTCTTTATTTACCGTAGCTTCTAAAGATAGTTACTAAGCTTAAGCTTTACTTCGCCTTTTATTAATTCTAGCCTTAACCTCGTAACTACTAATATATAATATACGGGGATTCTATTCGGATTAATTACTTAAGCTTCCGTTTAACTCGGCTAGGGGGTCTTACGATATTATTTCTAGCAGGAGGAAAATTCTTATCTAGCTTAGGCTAAAATATCTCGTAGTTCCTATTCGTTTTATCTTAATAACTAAAGTAATATTTAGGTTAAATAAGTAGGCGTATTCGATAATCTTACTTTATAATAATCTAGTTCGTCGTTTACGTATAACCTTAAGTCGATTACTTATCTTAACTTCGCGTTCTAGTACTCTTAATTTTTAAAAAGTAGGAGGCTAGGTAATAAACGGAAGTATAAAATATACCGGATAGTTTTTAAACGGCGGCTTTATAGAATCTTTATTACGATATTATATATTTAATACGACGTATATATAAAGATATACGCGCGTATAGGCTTACTTTTATATACGCGCCGTATTTCTTATATCTAACCTAATATACTTATATCGGCGCTTAGTTAGCCGCCGCGTCTTAAAAAGGCCGTTTCTAGTAATAATGTCCTAAAAAAGAAAGGGTATAAACTCCGGCTCGCTCTTTACTTATTATATTTATAATTATACTTAGCCCCGTAAAGAGGTAACTAAAGTAACGTAAACGCTTTCTTCTCGAGGTAAGCTAACTAATTAAAAGGGAGGGATACTTCTAACTTAACGTACCTTATATATTCCGTATCCGAAAGCTAAGCGTTAGTAAATCTCGGCGTTCGGTATTATAAAACTTATAGATATATTATTTATCTTCTTACCTAAAATACGAACTAATAATAACTTCTATCTTTTTAGTATAACCTACGAGGTCTAGCGAGGCTACGAAAGTATTATATATAGTAATAACCTAAATCCATAAGAAAAATCTTAATATAATTATTACTATTCTTCTTAATTTAAAGTACGCTTTAATTACCTTTATTATTATATCGAATATAAACTAACCTACCGAAACTACCGTAGCTCCCGAGTTCCTCTCGTTTTAAAGAACGGATTATATCGACTTAAATAATTTAGATCTTTTTTTCTTTTAAGGTATCTAATACGATATGGATTTCTAATTACTACTTAATTTCTTCCTTAGCGCCTTTAGTATAGAAATATTAACTTTAACTAAGGATTATCTATCGAATATATTTAACCCGTTTAACCCGTCCGATCCTAACCTCGTATTAGATTTATCGCTTTTAAGTAATCCGTTAATCGATACTTCCGATTATTTAGCCCTATAGCTCTTAAATTATTACGTTTAATTCCTCGATACCTAAGTCCGATCCTTAAATACCCGTATCTAAGCCCTCGAGGTATTATATCGATAGGCTTATAATATAATAAAAGAATTTATAAAGTAGTTTAAGAAGATAGAAAAGCATTACTAGGAAATAAGTAAAGCTATAGCGAAACTATTTAGAATAATTTATACTATCCTAGAAAATAATAAAACGATAAACGGACCGACGGAACGGAAATAAATATAGGTCTTATAAGGTAACGGATTTTATTTCGAAAGGTACGGTATTATATTATTATATTATTCCTTAATACGATACCTAAATACGCTTAGCCCTTACTTTCTTTCCGTCGAAGGTTTAAAGGATAAAAGATATAATTCGGAATACTTTCTTAGCTTTATTAAGTAAAGTTAAGGTTATTAATAGTTTTTTTCTAGTAATTCGTATATCTTATCGTAAGATTTACGACTCCGCTTCGAGATCGTATAATTAAATTACGTCTTCGGTATATTATATATCTTCGAGTCGGAATAAAATATCGTAGATTAAGGAGTCCGTATTTACTATAACGAATAAATACGTTAAAAGCGGGTAAGGTTTAGAAAAAGAGAGGTCTTATTTACGATTAAACGAGGATAGAATAATGGTTTTAAGTCGGTTAAGGAATAATATAGTAAAGATAATATATAAAGCCTTAAGCCTATTTATAACTATAATAAAAAGAAGTAATTATAAATAAAATAGCTATAAACGTCTTAAGGCGAAATAAATACTGCGTTTATTTTCGTTCCGGAAGTAAGAAAATAATAATAATAAACCTAAACGTTAATAAAACTAATACTATATAAAGGAACTAACCGTATTAAATAACCGCTCTCGAGCTCTCGAGCGCCTACCTATCGTAAATATAATAAGATTAAGACTATAACCTCCGCTAAAACCGAGGGAACGGAAGTATATAGGCCTCGCGTTTAGTTTAGAAAACCCGTATTCCGTAATACCGGGATTTTCTTAGAGCTAGTTTAAAATAAGGACTAGCTTAGAAATACCGTAGGAAAACTTTAAGGCTATATTACGAAAATAAACCTCGCCGCGGGTCGCGTTTTTTAGTTCCTTTTATAAATATTCGGATCTCTCGTAAGCTAGCTATAAATTTTTACCGAAACTTAATCGTAGTTAAACTTCGGCGTTTAATCGTAGCTATAAAACCCGAAGTTATTCGGAAAGGTAGTCGTTCTAGGCCTAGAGCTCGTTAATCTACGACGTAAAGCTCCTAGGTTCGGGATAAACGAAGCCTTACTACCGATTAATAAAAATAAACGAATTAAATACGGGATATACCTACGAATATATTCTAACTAAAAAAGTTTTAAGGCGATTCCGGTATATTCCGAACTATTTCGAAGGTAACGTTAATATTATCGTATAGGTCTTTATACGTTCGGATAAAATAATCGCTAAGATTTTTAAAAAAGAGATATTATATTTCCGGTAGTACCTTTTACGAATATTTATCTTCGCGAGTCGTATATAATCTTACTTACGACGGATTAAGGCGGAAACCGAGCTTTGTTTTTAGTTATCGTATTAATATTTTATAAAGCTCGAGCGGAAATAAGGCTTTAATTACCGATATATTAAGAGAATATTATCCGATATTTAATACGTTACCTACCGCGCTTTATATTACTTAGCTTCTTTAATATTACTATAATTTTCATAGGAATTAATAATATAATTTTATTAGTTATTAGATTATTTTAAAGCGTTTTTTCTATCGTCGTTTTACTTTTTTATTACTAGCGGTAATTATTTATTATTTAGTATCTAATATTTAGTATTTAATATTTAGTTTCGGACGCTAGCCGGAATTAGATATAGATATCGTTCGATTATTATTTCTTTCGGACCGCTTATACGGCTATTTTAATATAATACTCGAAGATAAATTAGGTTTTTTTATCCCGGCTTTTTATTTTTATCTTCCTTATAAGGCTACTGCTTTCGAACTCGGCGCTTACTACTTTCTTAAGTCTTTTCTCGGTTACCTTAAAAAGCCTTAACGGAATACGATATATATTATATATATAATAATTAAACGAATATACGTTAAGTAATTCGCTATAACGTTTATTTAGATATCGTATTAGTTAAGTTATACTATAAAAGCGGACGTACTTTTTCTATCCGTCCGGGGAATAAAATTAATATAGGCGCCTCGTAGTAGCGAGACGCGAGTTCTATAGATAGAAGGGGTAGTATCCCGGTAAGAACGTACCTTCGATTCTTTCTTATATTAACTCTACGGGATAAGGATCTTATTTTAAGTAACGGCGGTAATATTACTCCTAGGCTACGGGATCCGAAAATTATTCGTTATAAAAGAAATAAAACTCGGTAAACGGAAAGTTCTTCTTCTTATATTCGTATACGTACGATTATAACCTAAACTTTTAATAATATAACGTAATAAACCGGACGCGTAGACTTACGGCTTAAATATCCGGTAGGAGTAATAGCTCGGACCGAGCTTTAAGCGGTTTACTTCGGTCTTACTATCGTAAAGATCGATTAAGGCGTTAAGCGCCGCTTTCTCGGTCGGGCTTCGAATAAGCGTATCCGTAAGTAAAAGGTAAGCTAATCGTCGACGGAACGATAGGATCGGCCGTAAGTAAGAAAACGGATAATTTATTTTCTTATAAGCGTATATCTAGGATCCGACTTAGGCTTACGTAAATATTTCCTTCTAGTACTTACTTAAGGCCTTCCGCTTTATCGCTTTTAAGTTTTTCCTTAGCTTACGGGTTAGGTAAGCGAGGATATCGTTAGATTCGTTCGAAAATAATTCTTTCTCTTCCGACTTACGGCCGCGTTTAATAGCTAATAACGCCGAGATCCGAGCTACGGCCTTTCGGTATTCCTTCGTTTAGCTTAGCTCCTATTACTTCGTAGCCGGTAAAGATTACTATAACGCCGGCTCCTATTTAACTTCGAAATTACGGAAGAGCTTACCGATATTAACGCCTCGAGCCTATATACTTAGATACGCCGCTTAGTTATTAATTCTAAGGTTTTTATTTAAATAATATTATTAATAAATCTAGTTATTCTCGTAACCCGCGAGCCTTTACTTTTAAATATCCGAGTATATAGGGTTTAAATCTAGGTTAATAAACGCGATAATTCCTCCCGCGAGTCCGAATTATCCTCGTTATAAAAGAAAATATACTAACGTTAATAAGGCCTTTTACCCGATAATAATAAAGGCTTAGTAGATCTAAAAAGCCGGCTTTAATCTCGGCCGATCTTAGCTTCTTATCGAAGGTATTCGCCGTTAAAATCTTTCCGCTAGGATTTAAAAAGATCGGTTAGTATAGGACGTTCCGGTATTAATAAATAAGGATCTAAGACTAACCGGGGCCGACTTTTAAGTCTAGGAGTTAGGAAAGGCCCTCGGTTCCGCGGTAGTTTCGTAAGGCCTCCTTCGAATAAAAGATAACCAGGAAGAATAATATAGGGTTTATATAAAACGGTTACCGTATAAAAATACTACCTTCGTAGATATTTAGGGTTAGTTTAGATAAATAATTAACGTCGATACGATACGTTTAAATAATTTAAAGGCTACTTTATATATAGTTTACTAGATAAGGGATAATATTCTTTTAAGAACTTAATCGATTATAACGAAAATTCCGATTTACTAAGTTCGTTTTAAAAGAGAATAAAAGTAGCGTTTTAATCGGCTTATAAGCTTTATTTTACGAGTAGTTTAATACCGGGATACGTATCTTATAATAAAAACCGACTTCGCTCCTATCCCGGACGGAAGACTCGAGATAGTTTAAAACGCGGGCGGCGGTATATACGGTAAAGGAAAGATACCTCTATATATTTACGCGTAGGTACGGCCGAGCGAAGATCTTTTAATCGAAGCTTTAAAGATATTCTTCTACCTAGATAAACGCGGCTATTATCGCGTATTTCCTCGGCTCCTTATCCGGTATAATATTAAAAGCCTTCCCTATCTCCCCTCTTAATATTATTAGCTACGAGAAGGAAGTTAGTAGCGGTATTATCGGCCGGAGTTATATAAGAGTATAAATATATATAATTATTTTAATATATCCTAACGGTATCGTACCTCGTTTTCTTTAATATCTAGCGGTAAACTTCTTTTAATACGATTTAATTCCTTACTACGAAAGGGATTTATCGGATTCCTTTCCTAACCTTATAACGTACCTTAAACGTAAAATAAACTCTTTTAAATCTTAAAGGTTTTCGATTATTCGCGGTCCGAACTCGCGAATACTAGATATAGTTAAAATAAAGTAAGAGATACGGCTTATTTTAAAAACTTATAAATTATCTTAATTCTAAAGCTAACGAGCGTAGTCCTTCTTTATATATAGCTCTACGTTCTTAAGGATTAATTTATTATTTATTATACTAAGGTCGATCGTTAAACCTCCTTACTTTTTCATATAATTTCTCTTCTACGGCCCTCGTTTATGTTTTATTTTCGTAGAATTTATCATAAGAAAACCGTTTCTCCGCATAGCCTAAAATTTAAAATTAAAGTATAAAGGTAAAGGTAAAGGTAAAAGAGTTAAAGAATAAGTCGTTTAATAAGAGCTAAAGCGAGGTCCCGTTTATATCCTAACCGACTTTTTTAGCCTTCTATTTATAGCACTATCTTATTAATTAATTACGTAAGTATAACGCCTACGGTACTTTTTCTCTTAAGTAGATTAAAACTAGCTTCGTATTATCGGTAGATATCCTTTTATATTATTTTAACGTTTACCGAGTATAGATATTATATCTATAAAGGAAAGAACGAGAATTATTTTATTAAGGCGTTATTAGATAAGGAATAAGAAGTAAAAACAATAAAAATAAATATACGTAATTTATTTATCTTTTATTTATACTCTTATTCTTTATTATGGTTTATAGTAATAAGTATAAAGGGGATTAGCTATAATAATTCCTCCTAGTTTTTCTTAAGTAAGAAATCGTAAGCCGATAGCTTTTAAATATTTAATGTTATTATTATAATAATAAATAAATTAATGGCTTCGTATAACTACTTATCCGGATACGTTAGGCTAATCGCCGTCGTTTCGGTCCTTTCTTTATTCATAAGCTTTATTATTACCTTACTTAACGATATTAAAAGCTTAGTTATATTACCCGATCGCCTATAATTTTTAATGTCGTAGATTTTTACCTCGCCTACGAAACTTATAAGAAGGTTCGTATACGATAGCTTTTTATAAACTAAGCTATAGCTAAGGAGAAATTCAAAACCCGTAAGAACCTTACGGAATATTAGCCGGGATTAGGTCTATATAAGCGCTAAAATATCTACCTAATATAGAATAAAACCGAGCTAAGGTTTTATCGGGTAAATAAAAGACCGGTAAAAGTATAGAAGAGATATAAGTATAAATTCCGAAATTAGGAAGTAGCTTATATCCGGGTATACGTATATCTCGATATTCTTAACTAGGTTAGAGTAATAAAATTAACGGATATTCTGGATATATTTCTTCGCGTTACGTCCGGAAATGGTACGGATTATAAAGCTTAGGTTCGCTATATTACGAGAAGTAATAACCCCGAATAAATAGTTATATCTTATACGATACCTTCTTTCGTAATAACTTTACGGCGATTCCTTTAATACGGAAATAAGAGTAACGTTATTATTACGGTTCGTATGTTTAACGGAAAATCGGCGATAAGTCGACGCCGGTTTAGCTTCGGTAAAACCCTTATTCTTATAAGCGTCTTAATTAATTATGCGTTATTACCGGGGCGTTTTACGATAAGGTAACGTAAGCTTGGGAACGTTTAACTTTAGCTTATTATCCGATTAAGCGTTATCGAGGAAGAAAGTATACCGGTTAATAGTCGATATTTCGGATTAAGAATAAACGATAATAATTATATAAATACCTAACTCGAGTCGAGGTATAGTTTTATATTAGTACTTCTTTTTTAACGGAATAGAAAGAAATAAAGATAAGTATAAAAATAAACCGTAGTTAAAAGTAGCCGCTTTTAGCCTATGTTTAGTTTCGGAACCGTAGGACTATCCGCGATTTACGCTTCTCGTAAGAAACTAAAGGAAATTATATAGCTCCTAGTAAAAAGGCTCCCGTAGGGTATACGAAATTTAGGATACGTAACTCGTAATGGTATATTTTAATCTAAAGGCTCGGTTATAGTAGCTAAACGCCGAAATATCGTTAAAATTCCGAGGAACTATTAAGATCTCCTTAGATTATTTCCTCTTCGATTTAAAGGGGGAATCGAACATTAAAAAAACTAACCGCCTTATCGAGATCTTTAAGCGAAAAGGATACGATCGTTTAAATAATAACTATATTATTCCCGGAAATATTACTATCGACTTACTTTCCGTATTACTATAGTAATTTAACTTAAGCCCGGTTAATTTATATAGCCCCGAATTACTTATCCTTTATCTTCCTACGGGTACGTATGTTAGTTATTTTTATAGGAAGTATCGCGTAAAAGCGCTTCGGCGATCGAAAAGCTTATTACCTTAATAAATAGTTAAGCTATACGTAGGTAGGTTATACTATCCCGGACTAGAAGCTAAGTCGGTATTAATTCCCCTTTAAGACCTTTCGCTAAAGGCTATCCGGTTTTTAGCCGAGGATTTCGTAAATAAAGGATAGTTTTCCGACGGATATATAGTTATAAAGATTTATAATTACCTTTTAAATTCGATCGACGGGAATAAATGGTAAACGAGGTTAAGTAAAAGTAAACCCGAAATATTAAGGAAATTACTTAAGTACGAATAACTTAAACCTACTCTCGGGTATATATTAGAAATCCCGGGCTTACGTTCTAAGCTTTAGTTAGTTATTTAAAAGAAGATTATAACTAAAAACGTAATAAAGGTACGTCTTATTTTAAAGCTATCTAAAGACGCCTTTTCCTTAAGGATATAAACGTTCGGCTATTAACTCGCGACTTCCTAAGAAGTTATCCATTATTTTAAACGTATATACGATATATAGTACTATATAATAGGGTCTAAAGTTACGCTCGAATTTATAAACGACGATATAGTTCGGGAACTCGAACTCCGCGCCCTAGGTATATCGTATTATAACGATCGTTATATATCTAATGTAGTACGGACGAATATAATATTTTAAGGCGTTATAAATAAGCGCGATAAGGAAAGCATTTTATAAAGAGCTTTATAAATCGACTATTTAATCCTAATACTTTATATATTATAATAAGATTTTAAATACCTACGATAATATACTAGTATTATAAGGTAGTTAATCTTAAGGAAGAACCGACTCCTTATTACGGTTTAAACGATAATTTCTAACGCATATAAAGCCGACGCGAGATTAAGTTATACGACTAACTTTTTAAAGAGTATAAAGTCCCTTTACCTTATTATTATATAAGACCTCGTAAAGCTCTCGGGTAAAAACCCTTTAAAAGAAGATAATAAAGAGGACCTAAAAATCCGTTTATATAATTAAAAAGCCTAGTATTAATTAATACGCCGAGCCTAAGAGTTAGGGTTTAACTTTAACGAAATCTCTCGTCTCTTTCGCTTAAACCCGGACCGAGAAATAACTAAGAAAACGTTAATAAATGCTCGACCGCTATAATACTTCGATTATAAATAGAACTTAAACGCTTTTATAGCTATTATGGTTCGATATTTTAATAAAGCGCGGCCTATTATATCTAAAGGCGCCTATTTAATACTTACTACTTCGTATCCGGGAGAGTTAATTAAAAAACGATATAATCGTTAATATTCGAAAGCTTATTCTAACGACCGGTTATATATTATATAGGATAACTTTATTAAATGTATATAAAAAAATGTCGATATTTCTTCCTTATTTATCCGGAGGTCCGTTTTTTAAGCGTTTTAAGGCTTACGTAATAAGTAGGATACCGATTAATACGACGTTTACGGCCGGAGCGATAATATATAAAATTAGTAAATCTTAGATATAAATAAAGACTTTAATCGGAATATTAATACGTAAAACGAGAATATAGGTATAAGTAAGGAAGATTAAGATCTAGGAGACTTTAATTACGCGGGCGGGATTTCCGCGCTAGTTCCTCGTTAAAACTACGAAATAAGAGATTAACTAATACCTCGGTAGCGAAACCTAACGTTTAAAGTCTAACGCTAACGAGATAAGAAAGAAAAGACTAAGGCTATTTCTTAAATAACGTTAGCGATAAATAAAAGCTCGGCCTTAATTACTTTTATTTCGGATCCCCCTCGGCTTAAGCTAAACGATAATAGCTAGCTAAACCCGGTATAAGATAATCGAACGATAAAAATTCTTATCCAAAAAAACGGAAATTAGGATAGATTTCGGGACTACCGGCGTTCTTTTATTATCGAAGGCTTAAGGGAGATATAGCGTAATAATTCAGGCCCGGGAGAAGTATGGTTTTTATTTACTAAAGATAGTCGAGGTATTACTTTAAAGGATTACCTTAACTACGAGGATAATATCGTATATTTAAATACCGATATAAGTAGTTTTCTAGTAAAGGAAACGTTATAGATAATATAATAATAATTATCGGCTTCTATTTAATAGCGTCCTAATCTAGTAATCCTATATTATAATAAATTATAAGAAAGCTATAACTAAGATAATAAGTAGTCTTTAAGTCTATCGTAGCGATTAGTACTTATACGGGAAGGATTATTCGTATATAGTTTTCTAGAGTAGTTTAATATCTCGCATAACTTTTTACCTTACGTATTATAGTAGTACGGTAAGACATACCTTCTTAATATATTACGTAATACGTTACGATAGGCCTTATGCCTATATAGAATAACTATAGCTCCCGTAAATACGGACGATACTATAATTATTACCTAACTAGATTATTAACTTTACTATTTTTGCCTTAATTTAAGATTCGTTTTTATTATTAGATTCTTCGTCTTCCGATTAATATATTTATCTTAATAACGAGCGCTTAAGTTACTTCGTCGTACCGTAATAGCCGAATAAGTAACTTTTACGTTTAGCCCCTTTCCTTCCCTTACCTCTTTTACCTTCGGGCTAGCGACTACTATATCTTTATAACCAAAGGATATACCTAAGATACGATAACTATATTAGATTCCTCGTCTCTCGATTAGTAAAGTAATATTAATTTTATCTATCTTAAACCATCGTACGTATTATAGTTACCGATAAAGTATACTTTTAAGTAAGCTATCCGGGACTTTAATATCGCGTACGCTTTACTCCTTTTTAATATAAAAATTAATTAGTAGCTACTTTAGGTCTAAAGTATATAAAATTAAACCAAATGGTACGAATATAATAAGGCTTCGTACGTTACTTTATTTCGTTAACGGTTAAAGCTTAACCGTTTTAAGGACCGTTTCCTTCTATATAAATATTATATAAATGTAACTCCTTAGTTACTTAACTAATTATAGACTAAGCCGAGCCTAAGCAAAAGCGGCGATTACGCTAAGCCTAATTTGGTTACGGTATAGAATGTGGTATAACCTAGAACCTCTGCTCTGGGATCCACCCCCGCAGGAGGCAGCACCTAAACTAGTATAATGAGCGCCAAACCTGTTTCGAAACCGCGACGCCGCTGGCTCTTTCCGACGTCTACTGAGCTCAACATCGGCCTTCCACCACCACACCCAAACTTGCGACTCCACGTATTCATATCCGCCCGCGAAAGCCTATGCATTTTGATCCTGGCCAGTTCTAACCAGCGAACATATTACAAACCTCGGCCGATTATCCTGGCACTGGCCTCCTGCTACCATCTGCCGTCGCGATGGAGCCTCGAGCTCGTGCTGGTAAGAACGTCGGGAAGGAGACTTTCAATCCTAAAGAGGGTGCGTCCTCCTCCTCATATCTGCTGCTGGCTACTCATGTCATATCGTTGGCTCTGTAGCTACGCAACTAGCTACGGGTAGATAGCTAGTTGGCAAAAGTCACCTGCGTCTCACATTCTAATTGATCGCGTCGACAACTAGTTTCCGCCCTGCTGTATGCATATGGCGACGTGCAGCACCCGCTGCCAGAGACGGTCCGCGTGCTGGACGAGATGGTTACCGAGTTCCTGGAGGGCGTGTGCTTCGAGGCTAGCCGGCACGCCCAGGTAGCGGGCCGCCAGAAGCTCAAGTTCGACGATTTCGAGTTCGCCCTCCGCCGCAACCCGCAGTATCTCGGCAAGGTCAAGAGCATGATCGAGAAGCGCCAGAAAATTAAGGAGATGCGGCGAACTTTCGATCAGGAGGACGACGCCCTCGCTAAGGAGCACGGCATCGACACCTCCGCCCCCGGTCCCGCCGCCGGCACCGCCGAGGAGGATGACCTGCTCGGACTCGACGACGAGGACGAGGACCTCGAGGTTGCGCCCACCGTCACGTCCTCTAAGGGGACTGGCGGGAAGAAGAGGAAGGGTGCGCCGAAGTAGAAGAAGGATTGCCTGTGGATAGGTGGGAGGGTGGAGGCAGATGCTGCCCTCCAGCGCAGCACGGCGCGACGACGTATACACCGTCCTGCCATAGGCAGCGACAGCAGTAAGGAATATTCATGTTTCAGCATAGCCACGGAGTTTACGCTGGATAGGGGATACCAGGTTGCATTTCTGATCGCCGCGAATCAATACAGACCGGACGTCCCGGCTTCGCATAGGGCTAATATACGCACACCCACTATTCGGTATTTCGGGTGATTTTCTGCCAATTCATCGAGCTATCCGACCTAACGAGGCGCGCCCCCCCCCCCGATCCAGGTGAAACTTCTGCACCCGAAGCTGCCTCCCATTTTCCCTATCCATAGTTTCGCCACCATCCTTTTCATCGACGTCGATTGGAGCCCGGGGGGAGGCCTGGGATATTACACCCTCGGGAATAACCCATCGAGCACACTCCGTGGCGTAATATATGCCGGTAGCGGGGAGGATTGCGACCCTACCCAACCTTGCCCTCCACTAGAGACACGCAAACCCACGCAAACCCAACCATGTCTTCGTCCCTTAAGACCCCCCGGCGCGCTTCCGACCTTGGGAGGGGGGTCGCGCAGGGTAGCGCCGATTCGCCAGGCATTGCCGCGATATCGGGGGCGATAAGGGCTCCAGCGCCAAATAAAATGGAGAGACCTCGCCCAGCGGTAACAATGACACTCACGATGTTCCGATAGCCGCACGGGACCGGTATAGATCGGATGGATCCACGCCTACGCAACCTTGAGGTTGCTGCCCGCCATCCTATGTGTGCGATGTGCTCCCCATGATGCGCACATATTTCCCTAGTCCTTCTGCCTGCGACGGCACCGGTGTAGGCGGGAAGGTGGCGTATGTATTGGCTACCCGGATATGCCTACTAGGCATGCGGGCAGTGGTTGTTGCATTTGGTAAAGGGCGTTAGCCCCCGACAAGGGGAAGGCTACTATTAACCCCCGGCCCGCTCCCCCCCGCTTCGTCAGGGAACATTATTTTTTCAACAGATGCTCAGCCGAATTACGTGCGGTATCTCTTCTCCCTCATCATCGTTGGGGGTGGAATCAGAGACATACTATATGTCGCTGTTGCCACTTCTCCCCATACGGTCAATATTACCTTACTGGTTTGAAATTAGCTACGGGCACATTGTTGCGTGGGTCCTATCTCCCAGAATTCACAGAGGCCCATTGTCGATGGGTTACTTCTGAGCGCCGTCAAACGTGATCATGCCCTCCCCAGTCGCCGAAACCGCCCAGATCCCGAGTGCTAAAGCTGCCTCGGGTGACCGAGACGGGGAAACATACGATCTCGCTGATATCCCTCCTAAGGGCGATAGATTCGGGTCAGACACATCTACATTCGTCGAGGGTGATGCCGATCCAGCGAATCCGTATTCGGCCCCGGTGGCCGCTGGCAGCGTAAGGGGCAACCTGTCTTCTGGAAGACTACGCCACACGGGCATCCGAGCGTTCTGTAGATCGGCCTGGAAGAAGAACGAGGCGCCACTCCTGCTGTTGTTGGCCCAATTCTTTGGGGCGCTGATGAACCTCATCGCTCGCTTGCTCGAGGTGGGCGAGGGCGCGATACACCCTATGCGACTCCTCTTCGTACGCATGTCGATGACGGTGATCGGCGCTTCGTTGTACATATGGTGGCGGAGGATACCGCACGGGGTTCTGGGACACAAAGATGTCCGCTGGCTACTAGTTTTGAGGGGAGTGTGCGGCTTCTTCGGGATCTACGGGATGTGGTACTCGGCCAAGTATCTAACGCTTGCCGATGCTACCGTCATCACCTTCCTCGCCCCGAACATCGCCGGGTATATGTGCCATATACTTCTTCACGACTCCTTTACTCGGGTGGAGCAGCTTGCGTCGTTCGCGGCTTTGGGGGGTGTCGTGCTTATCACGCGGCCCGTGTCTCTCCTCTCGGGCAGTACATCCTCCTCCACATCCAGCATGGCCGTGGATGTGGTTCAAAATACAACAACCGCACTAGAAGAAGCCTCGCTACATGTTGGCTTCGAAGAGCATATCCCCACGAATTCGGAGCGGCTGGGTGCCGTGAGTTTCGCGCTCCTAGGAGTCTTAGGCGGCGCCGGGGCCATCACATCGCTGCGATGGATCGGGAAGCGGGCGTACCCGCTGATATCGGTCAACTATTTCAGTGCGTGGTGCGTGGTGGTGTCGACGACGACGCTCGCACTAGCTCCGGCGCTCGACTACGGGCAACCCGACCTGCGGGTAGACCTAGGTGGGATCACAGCGTGGCAGTGGCTCCTGCTCGTGCTGATTATGTCGTGCGGCCTGATCATGCAGGTGCTCACGGCGACCGGTCTGGCACGCGAGCGCAGCAACCGTGCTACGGCCATGATGTACACGCACATGCTATTCGCGGCGTTTTTCGACCGCTGGATATTTGGCCATACCATGGGTTGGATGAGCCTTACGGGCTGCGGGCTGATCATCGGAAGCGCGTTATGGGTGGCGCTGACGAAGGAGAACAAGGGGAAGGAAAGGAACCGTGACGACAGTGGGGAGGCGTGCAGTAGTGCAAGAGTTGCTGCTGCGCCTAGTGCTTCTGCCGATGCCGTCGCTATGGAGATCGAGAGTGCGCCGGTTCTTAGCGGCGACGAAGATACGAATAGAGGAGATGAGGAAGAGGAGAGCTGAAGACTGGAACAGCCCCGGGATTGGCCCCCATTCGCCCCATCTGTAGGTATATAGGGGGAGCTGACCGGGAGGCCGGGACAGATTAAGGCACGATTTCCGGGGTATTTAGGAGCGTAGAAGGACGATGTACGGGTTTATGTTAGAGGCGGCGGCGTTACATAGCATGAATAGGTATGACGATGAAACCATTGGATTCCCAAGAAGCTACCTACCTCGTAGCCCGGCTGTAAAATAGAGAGAAATTGAGACGTACAGTGTCAACATGGGTAACTGCACTGTCTCCTCATTCTCGCGGTACGTACCGACAGCAAGTCGCGACCCCGAAAAGTTTCGCGACTTAGGTGGTTACTCAGGCTTTTTTTAGAGCTCCAAAGTCCTCATAGCTTTCTCCCTCTGATAAGCTCACAATACATCCCATCCACACATACCTACGTCCTTTTCTGATGCCATATCCATCTTCGACGCCGCCACGGAATTCGATACGCGCCCGCCCGCGTCGCGTAAATTGGTAGAGATTGTCCACCAACCTCTGCCGCTTCTTCATCCATCGTAGCCGATTCGGAGCGTCGAAATCGCTGCTGAGACGCGGTCGTCGAATTCTTTCTACCCACCGCTTAGCGACGCGACCCATCCCTTCGCCACGATGGTGCAAATCAGCGAGGTCAAGGGCAACAACCGCGAAAATCGCACCGCTGCCCACACTCATATCAAAGGGCTCGGCCTCAAGTCCGATGGCACGGCTGAGAAGCAGGCCAGCGGCTTTGTAGGCCAACAGCAGGCCCGAGAGGTAAGCGGAGACCAAGCACTGCGCAGCCTAGATTAGCGGTGGATGGCTAACGGGATGTACGTGTTTTGCAACCTTCTCATTATAGGCCGCTGGTATCGTTGTCGACCTCATTCGCGCGCAGAAGATGGCCGGTCGGGGCGTATTGCTGGCTGGCGGACCTGGGACGGGGAAGACGGCGCTTGCGCTCGCGCTCAGCCACGAACTCGGCACAAAGATCCCCTTCTGCCCCATCGTCGGCAGCGAGATTTACTCCTCCGAGGTGAAGAAGACCGAGGTCCTTATGGAGAACTTCCGAAGAGCGATCGGACTGAAAGTGCGGGAGACGAAGGAGGTATACGAAGGCGAGGTGACAGAGCTCACGCCCGAGGAAGCCGAGAACCCGCTCGGCGGCTACGGCAAAACTATCAGCACCCTCCTGATAGGACTAAAGAGCGCGAGGGGCCAGAAGAAGCTGAGACTGGACCCGAGCATATATGAGGCTATCCAAAAAGAGAGAGTCACGGTTGGAGACGTCGTCTACATCGAGGCCAACACCGGCGCTTGTAAACGGGTCGGACGATCGGATGCTTATGCCACCGAGTTCGACCTCGAGGCAGAGGAGTACGTCCCTATCCCGAAGGGTGAGGTGCACAAGAAGAAGGAGATAGTGCAAGATGTCACGCTCCACGACTTAGACGTCGCCAACGCCAGACCACAAGGCGGTCAGGATATCATGAGCATGATGGGCCAGCTCATGAAGCCCAAGATGACGGAGATTACGGACAAGCTGCGAGATGAGATCAACAAGGTTGTTAGCAAGTATATCGACCAGGGCGTAGCTGAACTCGTCCCCGGCGTTCTGTTCATTGATGAAGTAAGTGAGCGAGAACAGCTCTAACCTTCCTTCAATTGGCGATGCCAGACTACTAAATTTTGTATCCCATAATAGGCGCACATGCTTGATATCGAGTGCTTTACCTATCTCAACCGAGCTCTCGAGTCGGCAATTTCGCCAATCGTGGTCCTCGCATCGAACCGAGGCATGTGTGCAATCCGCGGCACGGACGGCATCGTCGCCGCTCATGGGATCCCCCCGGATTTTCTGGCTCGGCTCCTTATCATTCCCACCACCTCTTATGACGCCGACGAGATCAAGAGGATTGTGCGCATCCGGGCAACGACGGAGGGTGTCCAGATCACCGACGCGGCCGTCGACAAGATATCGGAGCATGGCGTGCGCATCAGCCTCCGGTACTGCCTCCAGTTATTAACCCCGGCAAGGTAAATCTTTCACGCGATTCCCTCTGTTTTATGTGCGCAGACAATCCGGTTACTCACCAAAAGCAGCATTCTTGCTCGAGTCAACGGCCGCAGCCAGATCGATGTCAAAGACGTGGCCGAGTGCGAAGAGCTGTTCCTCGACGCACGGCGCAGCGCCGACTTATTAGGTGGTGAGACAGGACGTGGCTATATCTCATGAAGCATGGCCGTGTCTTAGAGAGACGGCCGGCGGGAACCCTTGAGACAACGAACGGGACTCGTTACGAACCCTCATCTCATTTCGCAAGCCTGCGGCTCCAAAGCCGCGCGGGCGCGGGCGCGCTGTTCTCTAACCAGAGTTAAAAGGGCATTGGGTAGGGAAAATTACCATCGCGGAGGGGTTTCGGAGTTCTCTTGAATGTGGGGTTTAAGTATGTAATGCCGGTTGCTCTTCAATAAACACAGCCAACCAAACCGCGCAGTTGGTTGGATGGGATGGCTTGCCAGTCGGTTGGTTGGTTTCGTACATCCGAATCACCGCACTAACAAACCCCCTCCCCAGCCAGAACAGAGATCAGACCGAAAACACGCATCGAAAGTAAGACATTGCAAAACAACTACTTTTTTATTTTCTTCGAGAAGAAACTGAAATTCTGGGCTTTGGCTGGGAATGAGAGAGTACATTATCTATGGGCACCACGTGACGAACGGTAACTAAACCAATTTCGGCTTGTTATTCATTGTCTTTGTTACTGGCATTGATGCATTGATGGCTGGCAACGGGGGGAAGAGAAAGGGTGGAGGGTTTTCTTATTGGGAGCAAAAGAGAAGACATGTGCGTATACATCCTCTCACCCCTCCCCCCTCTCATCTCTCTCTCTCTCTCTCTCTGTCTATCTCTCCGCATCTCTGTATTTCCATATCTATGCCTCTTTCCCTTCCTCTCTCTCTGCCTGTTCTAGTTAGGGGATGGTGTAGCATTCCTAGGGCCTACGTGGTGTATATGTATGCATGTATGTATGTGGGTTTACGCGTACATTCGTATGTATGAAGGTGTAGCCTTGAGTCTGGGGCTTATTGCTACCTCAAATCACATCCTCATGGTTAGCAACAGGGCGAGCATATGTGACGAAACCTACCGGCTCTCCTGTCTGTTGGAGAGAGGGGGTGCGCCGGGAGCGAAGAAAACAAAGGCTAGGTCACAACTCACTTTCATGGCTAGTCTATTGACTACGGGACCATTGATCTTGGGACACTTACTTTACCCACTTGTCACTTTGTCTACTTGTCATTTTTATGTCTTTCATCGCCTGTCTCCTGTCTCAATGTCGTCAGGGAATGGAACCCGGCCCAGGCCCTGCAATGGACTTTCCAACCAGCTGCGAACGGCATGATGTGCGCCTGTGGTTGATGCTGCCAGTTAGGCTAAGACCTAACCAGTTAGCTGCTTGGTTGGGTTGATCGTTGCAAACGCCAGACAAAGGAAACGGAGAAGGGAGACGAAGAGAGAGAGGGGGGGGGGGGCGAGGAGGGAAAGGCCCCTCGAAAAGGTAGGCAGGGTGAGAACGAGAGCGAGAGAAGGATAAGTCGGGGTTCTCATATGCAACGGCTTGGGCATCTTCAGTATACTCCCGAGACACCGTCCCCAAGGAAATGCATAACTTGGCTCTCTTCCCTCCTCTACCTTTTCTCATGCACACTCTCCTGTCTCCTATCCACGTTGGGCACACACCCTCCCGATAATAGTATAATGATCAATGCCGGTCTCGCATAGTGTCTGGAAGCATCAGTGGCGTCGTCGCCGTCATAAGGTCATTGATTCATTGACTAGCAGTGCCGCCACCCTCCTCTCTAATCATCGCTCTCTAGGATCATTGTCTCTTGGTTAGTCTTGCGGATGGAAAGAGATAGCTAACAAAGAGGACAATCCAACAAGCCCTTGGTTTGTTGCCTGCGCCATTTATTCTTGTCTCACGTCTCTCTCCTTCAAAGATCAATACCATCACATACACTCCCATACAACACCCACGCTCGAGGCCCTGCTACGAGCGAGTTAGCCGGCGACATCGTATCATCGCTATAGTCGTCGTCCCTTCCCCCGGCCCAAATCTCTTCTCACGCCCGATGTCTAAGCACTAGAGGTGCTACTAGGGGCGTCGCCGTAGTAGCTGTGCGTACGCTGCCGAGCAGTATCTTACTGTTTGGACCCCGAGTTGCTTCGCCTATTGACGTTCCTCTGTTTGCTGAGGAAATGTCCGGATCTGGTGGCAGTCTTTCTCCCGCTCCCGCTCCCCCCCCTCCTCCTCCTTCTACCACTTCTTCAAATGGCCGCTCCTCCCTTCCGATCGTAGGGCCGATAGGAGCCCTAACAAGGAGTCGGAGCCGGAGCCAAGCTACGATGACAACAAATCCTCGGGATGTTGAAGAGGCAACGGCGCCGGCGGCACCAGTAGTAACGCCGAGAAATCCCCTTCCGCCAACGCCGGATTCTTATCGCCTCGGCGACGCATCCTCTTCTGCTACCACGCCAACTAGACCGTCTCGTAAACGGGTCCATTCGATCGACGTGGAAGAGGCCAACCAGATCCGGATGCGAGACCTTCGACTCTACACTCCCAGCACCGCCAGATCGACTACGACCGAGGGGCCGAGAGAGTTTATATGCCTCTGTACGAAGGCGCCTAAGGTTCCAAGACCACGCAACGGTACGTGGGGCTATCTATCTCTTAATCCCTGGACACTCCTGGGGCATCCTTTATGATCCTGGACTGGATGTCATCTAACTTGAGTCATCATCCCGCACCTACACGCTGCGTTCCCCCCCTTCCTTCTCTCTCCATCTCCCTAAGCACTTCGTCCTCCCTACAGAATTAGATAGAGCCCTAGAGGCATCTCCCCCGTCTTGAGGCAGGAAACTCGGACGGAAGTCTTTTTCTTTGTCTCATGAGTTACGGTTTCTAATGTATTACAATCCCGCCCGAGTTGTCGGCCCCTCTGTCGCTTTTTTTTCCACAGTGCCCTTTGGCAAGATCTGGGCGCACGTTGCGGATGAAGGCTAACTCTTATCATTTCCTCCGTTGCCGTAGCATTCATCCTCTATCGACAACATTATCAAGGCCAAGTCGCAGCCAGGCATCCCGGACTTGCCAATCCAGAGATTTCCAAACTTATAGGCGAACAGTGGAGGGAGCAACCTGAGGAGGTAAAGAATAGCTGGAAGCGGCTCGCTGAAGAGGAGAAGATCCGTCATCAGCGTCAGTATCCTGACTATAGGTACCAACCTCGGCGAGGAGGTAAGACAACTAGTGGGAGACCCATCGCTGCAGCTGGCGAGGATTCTGGGCATTGCCCTAAGTGTGGCGGTCGGTATATCGCAACGCCGAGGACGCCTTCAACACCATTCAGCGCCGCGGCCCCCCTACTGTCAGATCCTGGCTCGTATATGTATCCCTACACTACGCCCAACCCGCGGGTCATTGAGACGGACCACCTACGACGTGGGTCTGCCTCGACCGCGACGTCAGTTGACGCACATGGTCGAAGGTATACGCAGGGGCCGCCGCAACACGTCGGCGAAGAGTCCCCCGCGACGTCTTCAGCGGCGGCGTCACCCGGGGGCACTGTGAAGCGACGGCGCTTCCACGGGCCTGATATTTACGTGCCTGGCCCACCTACAGGAGGCTATATCACGGCCGATTCTCATTACCACCCGCCTTCCTCAACGGCTGGCCCGCCGCCTCATGTGGGATACATCACGGCCGGTCCACATCCTGCAAGATATATCACGGCTGATTCTCGATACTACCCGCCCGCCACAATGGTTAGCCAGCCGCCTACAGGCCTAGTGACGACCGAATTTCGATACCACTCGCCCCCCTTACCGGCCGGCCAACAGGTCTCGGCTACTGGATACGGATCAAGTCCTCTCAGAGCGGCTGTCCCATACAACATGCCTAGTTATACCAGTCATCCATACACGCGATCACATCCGCAGCCGCAGCCGCCGCCGCCGCCGCCGCCGGTAGCAGCAGCTCCGCGACCTTCAACGTCATACCAACCTGTCCCCACATCGGTTCGTTCTAGCTCTGGGTTTGATGAATCACTTAGATTACCTCCACTGCAGACTCAAATCACAAGCGTACCTGGGGAAAACTCGGAGGCAGGCAGTGCGCGCACTATCTCTGACACTAGTACTCCTGGCCGCGGTGTTGGCTTGGGCATCTCTCGTGGCCCTAGCGGAACACCAGGACCACCACCAAGCCAACAAGCCAGGTCGATGATTCTGCATAGGCTCAACGTGTTGCACTCGATTAGCCCACCACTGAAGCCCCCCAGCCCCGGAGGGCCACCGTTCGAAACGCGGGGACCCCTTATTGCCATCGAGGGCTCGATCCCATCTTTGCGCAAGACGGTAGCTTCTTTGGTGGAAAAGGTTCTCTCCGTCTCAGACGAATATGTCGTGAAGACATGGGTCGATGGGACTCCGGCTCAGTCAGTCGCGGGTGAGGCAAGCGGAAAGGGTAGCGACGATAATGAAAACCGAAAAGAGGTAGAGGCAGGTCTCGGGAAGCCAGCAGAAGTCGCCAATCCGCTGGCAGGCTATCTAGTCAGAATGCTACGATGGCATAGGACCTCAGAAGAGCTGGTGAAATATATCACGAGCCGCCCGCGACGCGGTACTGAGAACGGCGAGGGTGGAAAAGATACCGAGTCCGGTGGAGGCTCGCCCTCGAGCCCGGATGCCAGACTCCCGGTCGCGGTCATGGCAGACGGGTACAGCTTGACCGTATCAGATAGATACGTGGACATGTTGCGCGTCGACGACACGTATCATCCGGAAGACCACTGGCAGTGGATCGCAACACTGTGGCGCGGCATCGTCGGAGCGGATCTAACCATCTACGTCGTCAAGGCGGAGGAGACGGATGTCCAAGGCCATAACTGCGTCAATTTTGTCAACCAGGCAGTCGCGATAGTGCATCTGGTGGAGGGCAGAGGGATGGACGAGAGGGTAGAGCGGCGCCTCGGCTTTGAGTTGATCGAGTGGATGCGTGCAGGGAGCTTCAAGGCCGGGTTCGAGATACGTTGATAGGATTTGTCTAGCCTTCTTCTCCAGCCATTCCCGCCCTTCTCTGCCGAGGGGAGGGGCCATATAAGCATAGAATTGGAAGGAAGAGGAGAGATCAAAGGGAGAACGTCTTTTGTCGGGGTCTACAATGTTAAGATTGATTAGGTATAATGCAGAAGATCACTTGGCGATTCGATCTTTTACGCCTTAACTACTATGGGCCTGCTGTACGGCGTGTGGGCATGCTGTTAACTTCCTTTCTTCTTTTGTTAAAGAGAGTAAGGTAGGTAGTAAGGTAAGAAGACAGAGAGCTATGGTAGTTGCATAGATCGTGAGTACAGTACATGTCCGGAGGCAGCGTAGAGGCAGATATCCTCCCAAGTGAAAAGTCTAGCTAGCCGTAGAAGACAGAGGTAAATATATTATATTCCTATTGAAAAATAGAATCAAGTAAAATTTCTCTATATATTATATGATTCTAAGTACTATTACGATGAAAACGTCGTCAAGTTAACATAGTATATTATATATATATAATTAGTATTAGATTAAAAATGAGAGGTGAATTAATAATATATGTATAATATTATAAAATATTAATTAAAAATAAATAATAAAGTAAAATAAACCTTTTAAGATAAAATAAAAATAAAAATAAATAATAAAAGTTTATAAGATATATTTATTATGTGTTAATCTTTATTAATGTTATATTACCTAACTTAATATACCTAATGTCTTACCCAGCATCCCGGTATGATGGCAGGTGCATTTGCATATGTCTCAAGAGGGGACCTAGTGTATAGACTATACTACGAGAGGTACCTCGGAACTATCCCTGCGGGGAGTACCGACGATCACGGTACGCAACATACAACAGACGCGCTTGTGTGTATATGCACTTATTCAATGTCGAAGGGCCACTACTTTACGCATAATACTCTAATGCATCTAACGCCCATATGCACATCACCTGTACATAGAGGTGGATGGATGGATCCCAATGCATCTTACTGCACCTGCATTTTGCATTCGCGTACCGATCCCAAACCAAAACGCGTTCAACCCGTTCCTCACCTTGGCCAACGCCATCTCCTCCCCCTCCTCCCCTTCGTCATGCGCTAGCTATCAATCGCAAAACCTGCCCAGTATGACGGAGATAGCAGTGGGACAGACGATCCGCCTCAGCGACGGCCGCAATGCCACCGTTCGCTTTGTTGGCCAGACCCATTTCGCCGTCGGAGACTGGGTCGGCGTCGAGCTCGAAGACGACAGCGGAAAGAATGACGGCTCTGTCCAGGGCGAGCGCTACTTCGAATGCGCCTTGGGCAGGGGCATGTTCGTCCGGCCCAGCACCGTCATCATTCTACAGCCCGCCCCGCCCCCGAAACCCCCTGCCGGCCCTATTCGAAGAGGATCGCGAGCAAGCACCGCCGCCGCAGGTTCGGTACGGCCAACCTCCATGACAGATGTCTCCATGGGGAAGCGGATGAGCATCAACGCACCGAGCCCCAGTCCTGTGCCTCGCCCGAGGCCTGCCAGCATAGGGAGGGTATGTATAGCGTCATTCAGTACAGCCAGGCCGGTCGCTCCCCATTCTGACCTTGGCCTCGTAGTCTCCCACCAAGTCTCCCACGAAGCAGCTCGGGGCCGGCGCGCCTATTATCGCGAACTCGAGGACCGGAACTCCGTCGAATGCCCGCGTCCCGTCTGTCGGAGCGAGGGTGCGGCCCTCCGTAGGTGGTTCGAGAACCTCCATGGGTCCACCGGCGCTGCCATCTGCCGGACCTAGGAGACAGCTGTCAACCTCATCCGCGAGTGCAAGAGCCGTAGCCGGTGCTACCCGGCCCGCTGCGCCACGGGTCCCGACCGCGCCCGCCCGTGGATCCACCCGTACCTCCACGGGGAGAGTGCGGTCGGGGGACTCCCTGTCGGGCAATTCCGGTGGCAACAGATCGGACCTTGGGTCTCCGCTTAAGAGCGACGGGGAGCTGACGATTAGTCCTGTGAGCTCTAGGACCAGGGCACTGGAGAAACTCACCTCTGCAGGGCCGTCCTCGTCGACGTCCTCGAAAGCACCAACGGGCGCAACGCCGCGGGCGGCTGGGGGCACAGGACCTAATCGACCGGCGGCTAATAACGCTATTGGTCGGGAGAATGAAGACCTCAAGGCAAAGCTCAAAGTTCTCGAGCGAAAGCGACTGGAAGACCGGGAGAAGATGAAGGACATGGAAAGGCTCCAAGAGCAGCTCGACAAATTCGAAAATGTCAACAAGAAGATAGAGAGCAAGGTTCAGACCACAGTGCAAGAGAATATTGGCCTACGGAGGCAACTGAAGGAAGCTGAGGAGCGGCTGGAGCAGATCGAGGCCCTGCAAGCAGAACACGAGAGCGTAATGGAACTGGCGACTTTGGACCGAGAAATGGCCGAGGAAACTGCCGAGGTGTACAAGGCCGAGCTTGAAGCCTTGAAACAGAAAGTGGAGGAGCTTGAGCTCGAGGTGGAAATCCTACGTGAGGAAAATGCCGAATACTCGAAGGGCATGTCTCCCGAGGAAAGGGCAAGCGCCGGGTGGCTCCAGATGGAGCGACACAACGAACGGCTACGCGAGGCGCTGATCAGATTGCGAGATCTTACCCAACAGCAAGATGAGGAGTCGAGGGCGCAGATCAAGTCCCTGGAGAAGGATCTCGAAGAGTTCGACGCCGTCAGGGAGCAGTACCAGATCTCCAAGGAGAAATTACTCGAGTCGGAGACCCGGGCTGAGGACCTTCGGCAGCAGCTCGATGATAATCTCGGCGCTGAGGCCATGATCGAGCAGCTCAGTTACGAAAAGTTGGCTCAGTCGGAGCAGATAAACGAGTTGAAGGCGGTGATAGATGACCTCGAAGCGCTGAAAGAAATCAACGACGAACTCGAAATCAACCACGTCCAGAACGAGAAGGAGATGCAGGAGGAATTGGATTTCAAAGATAGCATCATCACTGAGCAGGCTAGACGAGCTGCCGAGAAAGACGAGGCCATCGGAGATATGGAGTATACGCTCTCCCGATTCCGAGAGCTTGTCACGAATCTCCAGACCGATCTCGAGGACATGCGTGCCTCTCACGCCGTCAACGAGGCTGAATCCGAACAGCTCAATAGCAAATCGAGGGCAATGATGGATCTCAACCAGAAGCTCCAGATCTCGGCTGCGAAGACACAGGTCAAGACTATCGATCTAGAGCTGCAGCGCATGGACGCGCAGGAAGCGCAGCAGCACCTCCAGATCGTCAAGTT
The DNA here is from genome assembly GCF_024521655.1 of Durotheca rogersii. Classification (NCBI taxonomy): domain Eukaryota; kingdom Fungi; phylum Ascomycota; class Sordariomycetes; order Xylariales; family Xylariaceae; genus Durotheca; species Durotheca rogersii. The sequence continues at coordinate 28,460 of NW_026251293.1, forward strand.
GTTCTTGCCCGACAGTTTCAACGTCGACAGAAATTCCGTCCTAGCCCTGCTACGGTTCAGCCGGTTAGCCTTCAAGGCAAACCTGCTACATGGCTTTGTCAAGGAACGCGTCAATGGGCAAGCACACCCTGGACACGAAGACGACGTGTTCGCAGGCTGCGACGCACTGGATAAGCTAACCTGGGTGTCTTCAATGTGCGACCGCTTCGTCAATGCCATCAGCCACTGTTCACTGGAGCAATTTGCGAAGTACGAAGGAGCCCTGTACGAGCTAGAACCTGTCGAGAGGGCCCTGAATGCCTGGATCGACGGTCTGCGGCGCGACGAGCTGAAGGAGAAACAATGTGCGAGCGAGCTACAACGCACCATCGCTGTTATGACCCATCTAGGCGAGGTTCACATCTCGGAGGGACTGGAGAGCTTCGCGGATGAGGTGCAGATGAAGGCGGTTCTGATGCAAAGCCACCTCGAGTCCGCTGCTGCAGCTTTCAACATCATCAAGGATATGGTTCAGAGAGTTGTGCCTGCCAACGGCGACGAGGACGAGCTTGCCCAGCATTTTGCCAAGAAGTCTGAGGCTGTCATCAGTCAGACCCGCAGCGCCAAAGTCGTAGTCAGCAAAGCCGTGAGGTCGTTGGAAGATCTCAGGGCGAGATCTTTAGCTTTGACTCCTGACACCTTGGAAGTTTTTGAGCAATATGAGGCAGCTAGTCAAGAACTCGCAGCGATGTCTCGACAGATCGGCGTGGACCTTCACAAACTGCTAAGTGAAGAAGGTCGCGCAGAGCCGTTCACCTACCCCGAAGTGCAGAATGCGGTCCATCAGACTGTCTTGACAGCTTTCTCGTCCGCAGAATCAGACCTATTCGCAACCTACCTTTCGAAACTTCGGGTCCTTACCAGCCAGATCACCGATCTTGCCGCAGTTTGTGCCGACCTGTCGCAGACGCAGGAGTTCGAGCGGAGCCCGGCGCCATGGATCCTCCGAGCCCAAGAACTCAAGGCTCTTAAGACGATACCGGTTGATGCCGAGGAAGAGCTGCGTCAGCTTAAGGAGCACTACAATGAGGCTCGTCGTACCGTTGCGTTACGTGACGAGAACCTTAGCACGGCCACTCTCCGTATCGAGACGCTCGAGGCCCGCATGCGCGACGCGAACACGAAAGCATCTCGCATTACCGATCTCGAAGCACAGATAGTCGATGCTCAGGACCTCGTGAGCAGCCTCAAGAAGGACATCGAGCAGCAGGACCGCGAAGCCAAGACCCTCGAGGCCGATCGCGACAAGTGGAAGAAGATTGCCGGCGACAGCAGGGCCTTCGGCACCGCCGCCGACGCCGCCGGGGCGAAGGCCGGCCAAGAGCGCGCGGTTGCTACTGCGCGCGAGATGGACGCTCTCAAGGACGACATTGCCAGCTTGCAGGCGGCGGTTCGGTACCTGAGAGAGGACAACTACCGCGCGCGCGTGAAGGAGCAAGCCCGGTACGACTGGCTCGCCGAACCACTGAAGAAGCCCGTTCCCACGGGCGAACAGCGGAAGGCCCTCGTCTCGGCCGAGGCCAAGGACGCGCTAGGCGAGCTGCTGAAGATCGCGACGTCGGCTAAGGTGTACGACCTCAACTCGCTACCCAAGGACAAGATGGCTTGGCGGCCGGCCAAGGTCACGCCGCAGTACCACGCCGCGAAGCAGGCAGAAGACTACGCGGTGTGGCGGAGCTGGCAAGACTCTATCGTCCAGAAGACGAGGGTGGTTCTCAGCGGGGCCCAGCCAGCGAAGAAGGAGTACGACCACGCCAAGGCGATGCGGAAGGCCGCCGCCGCGCGGCTCCATATCCGCCTCCCGGACTTTGACGGAAAGGTGATTCCGGGCGTGCGCGGCGCGGAGGTGCACATCGTAGGGTCCAGGGAGTGGGAAGGGTTGCAGGGACGGCTCACCGCGGCTATATAGCCCGTGTAAATCACGTAAAGGGAGGGGGAGAGATAGGAGGGAGGGGTCTTTTACGAATTATCAGGGGTGGATGTGTGTGTGTGAGAGATACCCTTTATTCTACCTTGTACGACTACGGTCTTTTGACGATATGTAGCATATGACAAAAACCAAAGTCAAATGTTAACATATATTATGAGTTCACCACCTGGACTCCCTGGATGTATTTACATATCAACTGTACCTACGAAGCCTCTCCCATCGGATAGAGTGGACCATTCCCGGTTTTCCTATAATCCCCATAGGCACGCCGATTTGATGCTTGGTGTTCCCGACCTTCCATTTTCCGCTCTCGTACTTTTTTTGCTTCATCCCTTCATGCCCTTGCTTTGCCCTTCTTTCCTTTCTTACTACCGCTACCGCTCTCATTGCCCGGGCCCGGCCCGGCACCGCCGGAGCTACCGCCGAGCCCGCCGAGCCCCTGACCGAGCATGCTCATCATGTCAGCGGGGCTGCCGCCGCCGGCGCCCTGCATCTCGCGCATCATGTCCTTGAAGGCGTTCTCGCTGACGCCGCCGCCGGTCATGGCGGCGCTGTAGGCGGGCAGCAGGTCGCCCATCTTCCAGCCGCGGGGCACGACGGGGCGCGGCCAAGGATCGCTATCGGCCGGGGCGTTGAGGCCGGGGACGCGGACGCGGCGCAGGGCGTCGCTGTGGTCGGTGGTGGGGTGTGCTTGTAGGTACTTGGCGATGAGGATATAGAGGTGGTGCTTGTTCTTGACGTCGGACGAAGCGGGGGCGGGCACGGGAGTAGAGGAGGAGGACTTGCCGGGCAGCTTGATGCGGACGCGGCCCGGGTTGGCCCAGTCCTTGGGGTGGACGCGGTGGGCCTCGAAGACGGGCGACAGGCGCAGCGAGGCGCAGGCGCTCGCGATGTCGCGGGCGAGGGGGTTGTGGACGGCGAGAGACTTGGAAACGCGGCGGCCCTCGGCGCGGGAGCGCGAGGCGTCGAAGTACACCGGGTACAGCATCTGGTAGTCCTTGATGTCGCTGGCCTGGATCTGCTGCGGTTGGGGGAGCATGGTGGGGTGGACGAGGGGCGCGGAGGACGGGGGCGGGGTGGTGGATGACAGCGAGGCAGCGGGTGGGCGGGCAGAGGGGGGCGGGTTTATGGATCGGAGAATTTCGGATTCGGCGAAGTCATCGATGTCGCCCTCGCTCGGATCAGAGAGGTCGCTGTCGGATACTTCTTCTACCCGTGGGTGGGACATGGTTTGGTTCTGAAGGAGGCGTGCTAGATCCCGTCCCTCTATCTAGATGGTTCTTTGTCTGCTCGGATATACCTAGGTAAGTGTAGGCAGGTAAAGTGTTTGCCGGTGTGTATATTCGGCCCCGGCAGGATTGCGTGCCGAGAGATTGGTGAGGCGGTGGGAATTTGAAATTGTTCAGCTCGATTTCGTAGCTTTGGAGTCGTGGTTGAGGTTTTGTGCTTCCGAGATGACTGTCAGAATCGGGTACCTAAGGTACCGCCGGTGGTGCTCATATCATCATGTACCTAAGTATCATACAGGGGGAGGGGGTTCTATCAACACGATCAAGGACCGTTTCTACACCTAGGTATTAGTATTACAGATATACTATTAATAGAACCTCTCTTTTTATATTATAGTAATTTTATTAATTGAAGTAAGTATTTATTATATTATTAATATCATATAAACTTAATATATATTATAATATTAATATAGTATATGTTACAGAGCAGTTGAACTAGCCTATATAAGCCTACATACTGCAAAGCGTAAATGTAAACGTCTACGTTTTATGTAATAATATAAATAATGATTACTTTATTTTAAAATGAAGGTTTATTTTTTATACTATTAATATAGATAATAGTAATAACATATTATTTTAAATTTAATTTACTTAAATGTAATTATAGAAATACGTTTATCAAATCATGATTCTTTTTAAAGGTAAAACAGCCCTTAACATGGTATCGACAGACTCTTATCCTCCTATATAGTAGGTAGGTATTCAGTTAGCGTGGTTCAATGCGCCCGCGAGGGGAGGTCCTTGCGAAAGTACATTGTGGAGGATGGACCCGTCCTCCCTCCCCGGGCCGGTCCGGAAGTAGAGGCGGCCGGCCCGGATATCCAGATTAGGTAACTCTATGAGTTCCCTATTGTATCAACAACAACAACAACCCCCCTTCCCCCCCCCAATCATAGGTATACGCACCACCCAGTCACCAGATCCTCTACGCCATCCGTATTTAACAGAGACAGGTCATGGGAATATTCCGATGCTGCGTTACGAATTCCTAGCATCTAAGGAGTTTACCTACCTTAGCTTTCCGCTGTCTCCTTTCGGTGCGCGCGCGAAGATGGGTGCCCGGAAACAACCCATCCGATTACGCGCCGTACCCTGCGATAGGCTTGATAGTTTGCCCTCATTATCAACTTTCGAAACAGAGGGTAGGCATTCAGCCGCCCCGTGGACACCCTTTTGGATTGTGGACTGGTCGAGTAGAAACTTCGTCTACGTCGGTGACTTGGATAGCGACGATGCCTCTCCGGCGAGCACTCCGATGCGTCCCGTCTCTTACCGATTTACCCCCGATTCGATACTGCTCAAGTGCCGATATCACGGGAAATCGATAGACAGGTAGCGTTGGACAATTTATGGTAATGACATCGCTGCAACACTTGGGTTGGAGAATGTAACTATCATGGTGATTGCCATCCCTCCACCTGCGCCGAAGGATATTTGCCTCGCCGTCGCACCCCGCACCCGTCGGCGATTAGGACACAATCTCTTGGGGGGGATGGACTCACTCGCTACGGATGAGTATAGGCTGAGAGGTATTTATAACACACCCCGTTGCTGCTGTTGTTGGGGTGTGGAGAGAGATGGCGTGGTGCGACGATTCTATCAGCGGCGTAGAGCAGAAAAGCGCAATGTCGGCAGATGTCTCACATCCTGTGGCGGTGCTACAGAATACAACTCGAGCAGAGATTCTAGCATTCATCATACTTCTGGTAAGATCAACCCCGCGAGATGGTACGAGCTCACACCGGCTGAACCACATGGAAAGCTCCTGGCCCTCGGAATTACCAAGGTCATTTACAATGTCTTCTTCCATCCATTGGCCGCGGTGCCGGGCCCTAAGCTATTCGCGATCTCAGCCATCCCCATCAGCTGGTCCCGGGTCCGTGGCACCTCTCCTTATAAGTTCGCCGAGCTCCACGAGGAGTATGGCCCCGTCGTGCGAGTTAGCCCAAACGAGGTCTCTTGCGCTGGCACCACCGCTTTCAAAGACGTCTACGGCCCTCGCTACGGGAAAGGGGGACCGCTGCCCCGCGACACGCGGACCGCGACCCTCAAGGAGATGTTTGGGGCAGTGGGCATGTTTCAGGCCAGCGTACAAGAACATGCGCGCATACGTCGTCAACTCAGCCCTGCTTTCTCCGAGAAGGCCTCACGGGAACAGGAGCCCCTGGTGAGGGGGTATATCAACTCCATGCTCCAAAAGTTGCGCGACGCCTCGGAGCGGGGGGAAGCCGTGGACATAGAGAAGTATACTATGTGGGCAACATTTGACATCCAAGGTGACCTAGTATTCGGGGAGGATGTGTTCGGGTGCATTAGGGAAGAGCGCTACCACCCCTGGATCAATATTAGCATGACCTTCTTTACTGGCAGTGTCTACACCCACGCTCTAAACGACATCTCACCGTGGGCCTTGTGGATCTGGCAGCGATTTCTGACCCCCAAGAGCCTCGTCGACGCGCAGAGTTACCATATAAAAACTACGCTAGACCTCGTAGATAAGAGGATGGCTGCCGGGAAGACCAACCACCCGGATTACATGTCATTTATCGCCGGCGAAAGCAAGGCTGGAGAGATGCTCACCAAGGAGCAGATGTACGCCAACGCCCAAATGCTGGTCATGGCAGGTTCGGAAACGGTTGCGACGACTTCCGCGACCACCCTTTTCCTCCTCCTAACGCACCCAAAGAAGATGGATCGCGTGAAGCGGGAGATTCGATCTGCCTTCGATTCGGATCAGAGCGTCACTGCTGCTTCTGTGGCTCAACTGCCGTATCTCATGGCTGTGATCGACGAGTCTATGAGGGTATGGCCCCCAGTTGCGACGTCGTTCAACCCTCGACAGGTACCATCGGGGGGTTGCACTGTCGACGGATACTTCATCCCCGAGGGACTCTTCGTCGGTATCCATAACCACGCCATCGGCCGTCTAGAGGGCTATTTCAGAGGCGCGAAGGAGTTTGTCCCCGAGCGGTGGCTAGGCGACGAACGGTATAGCAGTGATGCTAGAGGGCTTTTCCAGGTATGTTCGAGCATCTCAAGCCCAGCCAATCGAGCGTAATATATATCAAGGCCAATAACGTGGTCGTAACCGACCCGCGAAAAGTATATACCGATAATGTGTGACGATAGCCATTCAGCTCCGGACCAATGAACTGCATTGGCCTCACGATGGGTCGTATGGAGACCAGGGTTATTCTGGCGAGGCTTATATACAACTTCGATATTGAGCTGATGCCCGAGTGCAGCAGCTGGCTCGAGAATCAGAAGAACTACATCGCATGGCACAAGCCCCCTTTGCTGGTAAAACTAACACGGGTGGACTAGCGGGGCAGCCAGCAAGCATGACAGTCGATCGCAGAGCACTGTCACTAAGCGTATGTTTTGTGGGAAGGCTGACGGCATGACTTTCCGAATCGCTGAGGGGAGGACAGTTCGTTTCCCATGTCTACGTTAATAAGAGTAAAAATATGGAGTTCGAGCCAACAGTCGTCCCTTATCGTTGAGGACCCGTATGCTGTACTCGAGAGCAGCTGTGAGGCGTGATCTACCGCTCACCGTCAGCAACGAGCGGCACCGTTGAGGAGGGTCGATGGGAACCTAGCCTTGCAGCCCATTCAGCGACATTTATCGACTCCCAACATGCACCCCCCACTAGTCTTTGTCACTTCAAGGTCTTGAACGCCTATTGTTAATAACGCATGCAAGAGGTCATTTGACGCAACCGGCACGGCGCCCTCTCCCGGGAGCTGGAACCTCCTCGCCCGCCAAGCAGCCAGCCAGTTGATGTCAGACGTGCAGAACACGACAGCGCCGGTTCGTCGATGTATTCAGCCTGATTGGCTCATGCCTATCCCAGGGAGGTGTCCGGATTATATCATGTGTCACACACACCTACCCACACACACACACACACATACATATATATATATACCTACAGTCTCACATACGCCTCGTTGCTGCCGGTCAGGGATCATAAATCGGGTGGGGTTGGCAACGATAGGAGATAAGCTGCCCTGCGGGGAGCGAATGAGCCAGCCGCCAGTTGCGTATTGTCCCCGGACATGTGTGTATGTACGTCTCCCTTAGTGTGTCTGGCGAAAAGGCGCGGGTTTCCTGGTGTATACACCTAGATATCTGCGTACGGACATCCGCGCGTTGTGAGCTCTGTAGGTGGGGGGGACGTACCCGGAGGTACGATGCTTAGATCTGTCTTCGAGCAAGACAGGGTCGTATCGGCTAGAAAATTGGTAAGAGACCACGTCTGGTTCGGATATCCTAGATGTCCGTACGTGGGTAGCCAAATAGCGTAGGGCCGATGGGCAGCACTCGGTACAATAACATGCACAACCATTCCGAATCGGTAGTGTCATACCGGCCCCTACTCCATCCTAACCATGGGGCCCGGCGTCTATCATCATCTATCCACCGCTGTTGGCGTACCCGTATGTGTATATATGTAGCGAGTTCTTACTCGCTTAGGATAGCGTGGGGAAAATAAATAACTAGGCAGGCCGATGCTTTCGGGCACTGGACTAGATACTCGCTATCGTAAAGTGATCTTATCTGGTCGCTGCCGCAGCGGCGGGGAGAGTGATGTGGGCTTCCCCCTTCTCTAAACGAAGGTCTACCCACCAGGGGCCCCCTACAATATGCAACAATGTGCTAGTTATGTTCGGTGTTTCGTTCGTGGAAGTCCTCTTCCCGTGCCTTTGCGTCCTTGTCAGCGAGTTCATCCGGGCTCGCTATCAGGATTACCAATGTAGGTATAACGAAGACGAGACCCTCGGGAACCCGCTCTCATAGGTCGTCGTATCTGTTGCTTAACACCCCCTGTCCTCCCTTGCCATGTTCGCGTCCTTGACTCGGGTAAGCTAAGACGTGTCGACTCAGTTCAGCCTCTTTCTACACCTTCCGTGTCTGATACCATGCAACCCGCTTGACGCGAGCCTTTCCTGACCATCCGATGCTTAGTGTCCCTTCCGCGAAACACGACTTCTCTCGTACAGACCGATACCGTAGTTTGTCCCGTCTGAACCGTTGACGGCGCTCTCGTCTCCTACGATCGTTACGGGTCATCAGTTTTAGGTATTCTTCCGGCTCTTCTTCGGGAGGCCGGCTTCTCTTCTCGACTTGACATCTCCTTCGGCTAGCCACTTGCTCGCCTTGACAAGCTGAACGACGTTGAGGAACTGCTTCAGAGCCATGATAGGGGCGCTAACCCCAGCCATGATCCAAGGCCAAGTCGAGTCCATCTTGTTGGCACGCGCCATCTCGAGGGCGCCAGCGCTGTAAGGATTGGTGAACAACTGGCGGAGCACTGAGCTGTTAACCTGCGCGCCGGTCTGGATAGCAGCGGCTCTGGTTTCACCCAGTGGCTTGAGGAGCTGGGGCGACAAGAGCGGAGAGGAGAAGGACAGTAAATACAGAGCGATGAAGAAGAGCTCGTTGAGGGCACAGCATACGAAAAGGACGACCTGGATATGGTGAGCGCGATGCGGGGCGATACTCGGGTTCGAAATACCCGAAGAGAAAGAAGACGGACTTACTTTGTTAGTGTAGTAGAGGTTTAAGACCCAACTCCTCGACTTATCCACATTCTTGTGGCTGGTATCTGAGCCGCCCATGGCTAAGGTTGCGTACATGTGCATGTAGTGGCTCGCAAAATCCACCGAAATCAAGCCTTGGAACACGATGGCCCATCTGGGGAAGGCCGAAGAAAGGAATACGAGCAGGCACGAGGTAGTGCATCGATCCGTCACCATGTCTAGAACGGCACCGAACCTAGTTGACTGTTGGAAATAGCGAGCCGCGTAGCCGTCGAGGGCATCGAGAAGGCACGAGATACTGTAAAGGATGGAACATGTCCGTGGGTGTAAGGGCATGTAATAAAGAGAGGCGATCGCTAAGACGATGCGAGAATAGCCTACGCGACATATTAGTACTCTATGCCGCCGACCGTGTAGACGGAGGGGCGGCACGGCGCAAAGCAAGCACACACCGATGATATTGGGCCAGAACAGGAAGATGTTCTCGTGAGGAGTAAACTCGACTCCGGAACGAGAAGAGAGGATAGCTTGGCCGTTGCCGTTGCTCTTGTCGTCCCCGGCGCCTTGGGGGCTAGATTTCGCGTAACTATCAACCGCTTCTGCGGTCCCGGCTGCCTCTGGTGCCAGAGCGGCCTGCCGCCTGGTTTTCCTCTCGGACATGATGGGGGCCTCCTTATCCAGTGCTCAGTAGATAGATGCAGGATACAACAGTTAAGTTGGCGGGGCTGTGGCTGGCACCAGTGGGGGATTGCAGGTCGGCGGCTAGTCGAGCGGCAGTAGATATAGCTATATACTGGGAGGGGGGCGATATTAAGGTGGTGAGATATGATGGTAACCCTCCAGGATAGGTAAATGTCCAGAGACGAGAAGGGGAGGCAGCTTCAAGTGAAGAGAAGAATGGGGATGCGAAGCAGATGCTCGAAGGCGGAGTGTGTTAGCGAAAAGAGGGAATGACGAAAGATATCGAGACAGGCGGACGGATGTGAATATCGTAGGATCTGATGACGGACCGTTCGGTTGGCCCGGGAAGAATGGGGAGAAGAAGATTGAAGGCTCTGGGCAGCCAGGGATTGAGATAATGAGATAATGCTGCGTTAGCACGAGTTAGCTGGAGTACGTAAGGTAGGCACCGAAGGGAGTATGAGGAGGTACCTAATTCTAAGGCTGGCCTTGGGAGGTATTACGCACCTAGGTACCTAGGCAGGCAGATAAGTACCCGGCCTCACCTAAGCGACGTACCTGTAGGTGTAGGCATAGGTACCTAAGGTAGGTAGGACGGTGGGAGATGCCTTAGGTACTTGTACCTACCTCAGGAGGTACCTGTAGAGGAGGTACATAGGTACTCTGTAGATACCTACAGGTACCTACCTACCTACTATAACGGGAGAGGGGGGGGGGGGTCTATCGACAATATGTCTAAAATAAGACCCGAATTATTCTGCGAAGCAGAATAATTCGGGCTTATTTTTAGCGTTTACGCTAAAAATAATAACCTATCCGGAGGATAGAGAGATATGGGAAGTATACTTAGTTTATTTAATAACCATTTTTACGTTTACGAACTTTACTTATAATAAAAAACATAGAAAACGTAAGAAATTATATATAATTTTTAACGGGATTAAAATCTAAGATTAAGAAAGATTAAGAAAGATTAAGAAAGATCAAGAAAGATCAAGAAAGATCAGGAAAGATCAGGAAAGATCAGGAAAGATCAGGAAAGATCAGGAAAGATCAGGAAAGGTTACTGCAAAACAGGTCAGGAAAGGTCAGGAAAGGTCACTGCAAAACAGGTCAGGAAAGGTCAGGAAAGGTCACTGCAAAACAGGTCAGGAAAAGTCAGGAAAGGTCACTGCAAAACAGGTCAGGAAAGGTCAGGAAAGGTCACTGCAAAACAGGTCAGGAAAGGTCAGGAAAAGTCACTGCAAAACAGGTCAAGAAAGGTCAGGAAAAGTCAGGAAAGGTCACGGCAAAATAGGTCAGGAAAGGTCAGGAAATAAGGGTAGAAAACGCGTCAGAAAAGGTCAGGAAATAGGGGTAGAAAACGCGTCAGTAAATATACGTAAGGATTTCAAATTATAAGACTCCATTTATCCCGCCGTTTTTATTAGGTGTACGTATTTTTAGGGACCCATAGCGCGTTTTTTAGCCAGTAAAAATAGAGTTTCCCCCAAATGACCCCTTTACAGGGTTATTTACAGGGTTATTTACAGGGTTATTTACAGGGTTATTTACAAGGCTATTTACAGGGCTATTTAACCCCGCAATTAATCAGCATGGCAGGGGGTTATGCGTATTATAACTATCCTCCGGATAGGATAATACTAACATGGTATGGAAGTAGTCTTTAAATAAGGTAATAATGATAAGCGCTTTCTATAAGTATAAGATACTTATAGTAAGGGTTATAGTACGGATTTTATTATATTTTAATATAAGTATTATAATGTAGTTAGTTTAATAAGATAAATATTTATTACCTTTTTAATATCTTATCGATTCGGACATATATTCTAGCTTGATATTATATAAAACAGCCATTCTATTTTTAGAAAGAGCTACTAGATTAATATGGTATTTATATTGTACCTATGTCGCATCCTTAGTTTAATTCGCTTTAGTATCGCGATGGAAATACTTTTAGCTATAGTGATCCTTTCTAGGGAGGGTAATAGTATGTGACATAGTGTCGATAGACCCCCATCCCCCGTATGGTACCTACCTACCTCCTCTAGATACATGATGTACCTTTAGTACCCGGGCGGTAATGCAGAGAAGCTACCTAACCTAACCTACCTACATAGAACCTTAGGCAACCCGATAGCAGGGACGCGCGTGCCCTAGATATGCAAGGTACTAGCACTACAGCCCACCCAAACAGGACGAGCAACAAAGCATCGGGGCACATCCTTTTAGGTGATTAATAACCAGCCAGTGTACCCGGTGTATATCGGCATGTCCCTCCCCGGTGTTGTCGGACGAGTGGGCCGGTCCCTGAATGAGGCGAGGCAGGCTAGAGATCCCGAGTCCGCCACGGGGCCTCCTCAGGGTTCACCCGGGGACATGGGTTGCTTCCGGTGGCAGTTCCGGTCTTCAAAAGAAACATGCCTGACGTTTCGGGTAGTGTTTACGGCGGAGCGGCAGTCAGACCCCCACTTCACCACAGCCCTCTCTCTCAATTGACAGGTTCCTCCTGACCTTGGGCACAGGCACCGTATACACGCACGCCACGTTACCTAGGTAGGTACCCAAGGCACTTAAGTATACGTACTGACGGTAGTGCTAGGCACCTGGTATGTAAGGTTGTTCCGGTGAAGTCTTATTACAGGGCCCCGAAAACTATATAATGCATGCACGGGTATGGATGCCAGGGCCACCCATGAAGTCTGAAGCATTCAGCTGCGTGGAATAGAGATGTCTATTTCCGTCTCCGTTAAACGATATACTCATACTTACCTAACACAGTAGCATCATACGATAGGACCTGAATGAGCCTTTCGAGTGCTTAAGGAGGTACCCGTAGCATGCTTATACGTTACCTCTAGGTACCTCCCTACTTACTTACTACCTACCTTGGGTACCTACCTACCTCCTAGGTAGGTATGTATCTAAGTACATATAAGTAGGCACATACCTGCCTCCCCCTACAAGCTATACTCGAGGTAGGCATGTACTTAGGTAAGTGCCTGGCTAGGTAGGTACTTAAATGCATGCTGCATTGAAACGATCACGTACATTAAAAGGCAGGCAGAAGTAAGGGAAAGGGGGGGAGACTTTCCCGAGGGACTACGAGTAAACAGGTACATGATAAGTACATACCTGTCACGCTACCTTAGGTAACGTAACCATCCGCATTTTTTTCCCTCTCCCTTCTCGCTTGCCTGTAGGGTAGGTACCTCTCTTACTCTAGGTACTAGCCGCTACGTACATGGTTATTATTTCCAGCAGGACTGGGCCGATTTATGAAGGCGTCGATGCGACTCTGTTGCTTGCCCTCTCCGGTCCCTTGTTTTTTTCCCCTCGAGGTACCAGTATGAAGTACCTTAGGTACCTGGTAATGTCGGACAGGAGGTACCTACCTAGGTAGGTACCTTTTTTTGTATCGCCCTGCTTTGACCTTCGTAGGACACCCTCAAATTCCTTAGGACCTCACTTGCCTCAGGTGCCTTAGGTAGATCATCTGGCCGGTATTGATCCCCTTCTCCTTATCGATACAGAGCGTGCTCGCATATGCCAACCCGACGGGACGAATTTGATTCAGCAGGACCGCGTTCCTAGGAGCCGAAGAATCGCATAACTTCCATCCCTCTACCCCACCTAGCCGTGGTCTCCTACGACTTACTGCTGATTTACCACTGCCATTATTATAGCGTATTTATATATGCCTCGGATTCGATTCATCCCGTGGCCCTGTCGTTGCTAGTCGATATCGCTACGCGCTCCGTCCGTCTCGATAGCCGGGCTAGCCTCGACAGGAGGGCGAACGCCAATTCCACCGACGCCGTCGTTGGCTCCTCGACCCCATCCCCCTATTTTTCTTTTTCTTTTGCGTCCTCCTTCCCCTCCTCGCCCGCCGTTTGCTTCGCCCAACCCGACAAGGGACTGGTCTGTTTTGGCGGGCTTGAATCTGCGGGTTGGTTCCCAGCTGTCTCCGATCTTGATCGCATTCGGACCCGAATCCACTCTCTTTCTCTCTTTTTTTCCCCTTTTCTCTCTGCGTCTCTCTCTCTGCGTCTCTCTCCCTCTCCCTCTCCCTCTCTATTTCTCTCGCTCTCTCTGTTCCATTCCGGTCGCAAACAACCCAAGGAGACAAATAGGCCCGAAACCCCCTTGGTCCCTCGGGCTTGACAGAGGAGAACGAACGGCATAGGCGCCAGAACTGTCGGTCAGTCCCTAGAGTGCCAGAGCGGTCTACCAAGTAGTGTTAGAGGACGGGTCGCCTTACGTTTTCGCTTTCCTGGTAAGCTCCGTCTCTCTCTCCTCTCTATCCCTCCCTCTGCTCTGTCCCTCTGTACGACCGTGTCTCGTCCCTCTCCATCCCTTCCCTTCCTGCCTCCCTCGCTTACTACCTGCCTCCTATATATATATATATGCTACCCTGAGGGGGATTGGTTTGACATATAAGATATAGGTACGAGTATACACACATATATATATATTAATATAAAATCACACGCGCGCGCACACACGCACATACACATACACATATACACACACGCACACACACACGCGCACACACACACACACACACATACACACATACACACACACACACATACACACATATATATATATTAGCATACCTATACATATATTTGTGTATTTATCTGCATATATATAGAATCGCGACTGGGGGCGTCCTGGACCGTGGAATTCCTACTCGATTCTCCCTTGACCTCCCGACTCTCATCCTATCAGATCTGCATTCCCCCTCCCCATACCTATTGTAAATTGACATCATTCAGCTCCACCACGCCCAGGGTTCTCGCCCGACCGTCGACCGCCCCTGACACATCCTCTCGTCGGTAGAGCCTGATCGGGTCACCACGTTTGTCGGCCAACCTACAATTATCCGCGATAGCGTTTCTGGAGTGGTATAAGTCTCAGCCCGTGATCTCGAAGAAGAGAAAGCCGGCGACTTAGGAAACTCCACGGATAAGTCGGTGACCATGTGTGCAGCTCCGGAACGCCACCCGACCTTCAGGGCGAGCTTCGCCGAGAGAGCCAACCACGTCCCTCATCCGTTGTCGAATTACCTCCTCCGATTGATGGAACTCAAGAAGTCAAACCTGTGTTTGAGTGCCGACGTTACTTCCGCCCGCGAACTAATCGCCCTGGCCGATCAGATTGGCCCCTCCATCGTCATACTCAAGACGCACTACGACCTCGTTGCTGGATGGGACTATCATCCGCAGACGGGCACCGGCGCCAAGCTAGGCGCTATCGCTAGAAAACATGGCTTCCTCATCTTTGAGGACAGGAAATTCGGCGACATTGGTAGCACTGTCCAGTCGCAGTATACAGCCGGTACCGCCCGCATCATCGACTGGGCCCATATCGTCAATGTTAACATGATCCCGGGCAAAGCGGCAGTTACGGCGCTTCTCGAGGCAGCCGCGCGATGGCGGTCGCGTGTCAACTACGAGGTGAGGACGTCCGTCTCCGTCGGCACGCCAGTCTCGGATTCGTTCGACGAGAATGGGGAGGAGGGGGAGGATCAACCGGCTCCCTCATCTAAGGAACCGCCTCCGTCGACGAGCTACCGCGGAACCGACCACAGTGGCAGGAAGGGCAGCATCGTATCCATCACCACCTTAACACAATCTTTCGAACCCGTGGACTCGCCGCGCTTTGCCACGGCCATCGCCGAGGGGGACGAGCTCGTATACGCGGGCATCGAGGAACCTCCATGGGAGCGGGGCCTCCTGATTCTAGCTCAGATGTCGAGCGCCGGGAATTTCATGAACAAGGAGTACACACAAGCCTGCGTCGAGGCTGCGAGGGAACACAAAGGTTTCGTGATGGGGTTTGTTTCCCAGGAAGCGCTAAACACCGAGCCGACGGACACCTTCATCTCCATGACACCGGGCTGTCAGCTGCCTCCCGAGGGGGACGAGGAGAATGGGGCGGTTGCAGGCGACGACCTGGGGCAGCAGTACAACACTCCGGCAAGGCTCGTTGGTGACTGCGGTAGCGACATAATCATCGTCGGGCGGGGTATCCTCAAAGCAGCTTCTCCGCAAGCCGAAGCCGAGCGGTATCGAAGGAAAGCATGGAAGGCATACCTCAAGCGGATAGGGCAACAGACGTGAGGACTGATAAGAGCCCTCCATTGCTATATTACAGGGGTACATGAAACAAGAACGATCCTCGTGGTCCTGCGGTGCCCGGAGTTTTTTTTCTTCCCAAAGTTCTCTTTCGGCTTGTACGGGATAAGTCAGTCAGCATTCTGTGGTGGGAGGGGTTGGTGGGATAGACATCGGAAAGGGCCTCGAAAGAAGCCGTGCCAGCCGTGCTGAATGGTAGGGATAAAGTGCATGCATTGAGCCAATCCTATAGGCAGTCGGCCGTGACAACTACGTTCGGGAAGACTTCGCGTGTGTTTCTCACAAGCGGCCGTTCTATATACGGCGATGCATAGATACCTATGGAGATTCGCAGCCTCTTCTACAACGATTAATTAACTATAGCCACCTACCTACCTACCTAGGTACCTACATCTACCTAACCTAACCATACATGACCCCCCCTCCAGACACTGCTGTGTTAGAGGAGAGGTACCTACTAGGTTAGGTACCCAGGTAACCAACCGTACCCACCTGTATTATACCCAGTACAAGGCAAAGCTTACCATGTAGGTACCTAAGGTACTAGAGGTAGGTAGGTACTAGGTATAGGTCATTTAATTGCATGCAGCGGAATTACACCGACTTTGTCGAAGGACGCAACGTCAACCAGCCAGCCCACTTTACTTTGGTATTATATGCCTACATTGCATCCATGCATGTATGCGGCATACCTACCTGGATATGTGCATTCGTTTATTTCTTCTCTCACCAACTTTCCCCCTCTCAGCCTCTGATCGTACCGAAGATTCCTGCCCTGTAAACCCTCTGCCTCGACCACGCCTTGTGCCATGTCCGCCGTCGAAGTGGCAGAGGACGTTACCCAGGTCCAGACGGACCAGAAAGCAAATCATGGCGTCTACGATAAAGCGCCGCCCCGGAAGCGCAGAAGGATCGTCATAAGTTGTACCGAGTGCCACAGGAGGAAACAGAAGGTGATACGGTGGCGCACTTGTGTCGGTTTCCTTCGGACTAGCTGCTAATGCCTCCTACCCAGTGCGATCGGAAGATGCCCTGTACGAATTGTGTGTCGCGGAACAAGGCGGCCGCTTGCCGATATGAGGCTGGGGCGCCGCCTGCGAAGCCTGGCGGGAAAGGATTCCCCCCGAACGGCAGTGACCACGCGCCCGACACCGTCGAGACCGTACCTATCAAGACGGCAGACTTCGGCTACACCCCGAACAGCACGTCCACCCTTGGCATACTGCGCAAGATCGAGGGGGATGGCGAGCCTCTAGAGGGGATGCCGTCGGATAATTTCGATGGGGATCATTACGGGATCCGGGAGCGCTACAAGGCACTGGTCCGTCAGCTGCCGGCCAGGACCTACGTCGAAAAGCTGGCCGATATCTACTTGCGCGACATCAATTGGCAATACTTCAGCATCGACGAGCCCATATTTCGGGAGCTGATGGACAGGTGGTATAACACGCCGTTCAACGTCCTGTCCAACTCGGGCCCGCAAGCCCTGGATCCCATGCTGAGGGCCTTCCCGGCCTTGCTGTTCCAGATGCTAGCCTCTGCCCTCCTATACCTCCCAGAAGGGGTCGGGGAGACCTTCGAGTCGTTGAAGTACACAGGCAATATGACCTTCGACGACTTAGCCTTTGACTACAGCGAGTCGGGCATCTCTATCTCGTCGATCCTAGGTAAGCGTCAGATGTCCATCATCACTGTGCTGGCCGGCTGGGTGCGTGCTTGTTTTCTCAAGTATACCGGCATGGTTACCGAAGCTGTGAGCGCGCCCGCCCCTCCTTCTGCCTTTGTTTCTCCCGTCCTTCTGACTTTCTGGCGAGTGGCATCAAATTGGCACATGCATCCGGGATGCGCAGGAGATCGGCCTACACCGCGACCAGATGGATCCTCAGCCAGGTCCAGACGATTCGACCGAGGATGCTTTGGAGAAGATGTGGATGGCTCAGAGCCGGCGGAGGATCTGGATGATCCTCCTCGGCTGGGATCTACATACCGGCGCCGTCCTCGGTAGGCCCACAAGCGTAGATTATCGTCTAATGAGTCGGAGTCTCCCAGTCGACTCGATCATCCCCAAGGACCGAAAAAGGTCGCCCATAGTACCGCGCGGCGAGGACGACCCTCCAACACCCTTAACGCGAGCGATGTGGTCCTGGGAGTGCCTGAAGTCTCTACGAGACATCCTTAATCTGGAGAAGGAGGGACCCTTTCCCAAGGACTTTTCCAAGGTCGAAAATATACATCGGGACCTGCTCAACCTCCGAGCCCGAATTCCGGCACCCTTTAGACTGGAAACCCCGGACACGCGGTTTGATAACCTCCCGGGGTGCTGGTGGCTGCCCTACACACGACCGATCTTGCCGCAGCTGGTGTCATTTAACATCATGGCGCTGCACCGTCCGTATGTTTTCACGCGCGCCATCAGCCGCCGTGAGGCGCTCCAGGCCAGTTTAGATATGCTGGAAGCGCAGAAGCTGTACTTCGCTATGCTGAAACCACATCAGCACAGGACCTTTACCCTATTCTTCGGCACATTTGACGCGACTATCATGATCGCATCCATCTACATCCTGTTCCCGAAGGAGCACCTAGAGTTGCTACCAAAGGTGAAACAACATTTCGAGTGGGCGATCGAGCGCTTCGAGATGATGGCCGTGCGGAATCGACTCGCTCAAGCCGCATTAGGTGTGCTGCACGCCATTAATATCCGTTTCAAGAAATCCGTCGGCTGCAATTACCAAGCCATGTCAGGCGCCAGCGAAGCATGCAGCACTTGTACGAGCGGTAGCGGCACGGCTGGGAGTTCTTCCGACATTCAGACGCCCAACTCAGTGTCCGAACACTCGTCTTCCTCCTCCCAGAGTCTCGGCCTGTTGAATGCCGGCACCTCATCGACGCTAGCTACGATACCCGAGAGGGGCGCGAGCGTTAGCTCAGGCGCGGGCCTAACGCCGGCTTCAGGGTCCGACAACAACGTATTTGCCAACGCAGACTGGTCGCTGCCGACCGATTTCGACTTCAGCACCATCATGCCCATATACCCGATGGGTGACGTAGCGTACAACGATCTAGTTGCTGTTCCGGGGGACGGGACCTCGATGACGTGGTCGCCCGAGACCTTTACCGGCACGGCCGCCGTCCCGATGGGCAATGGCCTCCCGGCTAACCACGCATTAACGGGTGCCGCGGGAGAGGAGCAGACGCTGTGGCAATTCGGCGGCGAATTCGGAAACGACACACTATGGAACATATTGAACCAGTTCCCCACTTACTAAGCGGGCAGGTAGGTGGATACTAGGCATCACCCGCATCCGACTAAGAGAGGGGTTGTATACATACACGCGGGTTACGGATAGCGAGCGAGACGGATGTAGGCGTTGGGCGCCGCCAAATCGTGGGGGGTGATCGTAAGTAAACCCGCCCGGGGAGCGTCGGGAGCCGATAGCACCAAGGTGCGGGAACGGGAGGAATCCCCAGGGTTAACGGCGCCAGCAGGAAAGGGGGCGTCCCGTCCACAGGACGACAATATGCCGGATGTACTCATATGTGACGGCGTGCGTATAAGGGAGAACACCCGGGTAGCCTAGGGCGGTCGGCCTACCTAGCCTATCTCCACCTAGGGTAGTGAGTGGTTTCTTGGACCATAGCACTACCGCGTGCTGCGTACCTCTAGTAGGTACATATTTGGTGTAGAATCAGCTCGAGCTCAACCCCGGAGGTAGGCGCCCGAGTTACTCCCGTCGACTTGTCCCTTATTGCTACATCTATGTGCGTACGTGTATACACACACCCTGCATCCCAAGTAGCCTGCAGGCCACCTGGCCCGATGCCGTTTCATGCGTTCAACGCATACCTCGGGCCTACCTGCGGCTAGGTACGTGGATGAGCGGGTGCGTATACGTATGAGGGTGTTGGGCGCCTAGTTACGCACTGGGGTCGTCAGGAAGAAGTAATCGCACACCGTTGTCCGTTATATACTGTACAGAGCCTCTCTATGGGCAAATAGGAACGCCTCTCTCCACGGGTCAAGACCATTTCGAGAGACAGCGGGTGGTGTGGATGGGCAGATTCCCTACACCCTAGTCGGCGTGTCCGGGATAAAGTAATCTCGCATATAAGGGGAAGAGGAGATGTGCTAGTCACCGTGATTCAGCAATGTAGACACATGCTTTTTAGCCGGTAGACCTGGCGGGCACCCCCATCCCCGTCTAGCCATATGAGTGTAGGGCGGAGAGACGGATGCTGATCTCCCTAGAAGCGTCTACGGGAAGAATTACCGTAATAAAGTCTGCCTACTAAAAGTTCCCGGTATTGGCGGGGACACGTTTACCCGGAAATAGATGGTATTCTGCCCGTACAAAAGCCAGCAGCTTCTTTAGCTAGCTATTTCCCTCGGACGGATCGACATCTCAAATTGCCCCTAACGCCACAGTCCAGCCACGCCTCTTCCCAACGCTCCCCTCACCCCATCACCACTTTCGCTCACGGAGGGCAATAAAACGAATTAATAGCGGTACGCAGATCCAGGTTCTATTGGGGTTCCCCGGGCTGAGTGGGAAAGGAGTGCCGGTGTGTGCGCGCGCGGGGGGGGAGGGGGGAGGGGGGGGGTTGCCGGCTTTTCGTGTCTATCGTCGTGGGCGTTGTGATACTTCTATACATATATATACGTGACAATCTGCCGCACTCAGGCAGTTGAAGGGGGAGGAGGTAGAGGGCCGATTCGAAACCAATACCTCGCCCACAGTTCCTAGACCTGCGTTATCCTACCTCGCCGAGCCTGCCTTTAGAGTCGATATGCTATTCTCTACCCTCGTCTCGACAACCCTCCTAGCCGCGACGGCTTGGGGCGCGTTATTGACCCAGGTCCAAAATTACAACAATAATGCGACATCTAGGGCACAGATGTGAGACCAATCTCTCCTTCCTTTAGCAACCAGATCCCCGAGCCCCCCCCCCCCCCTAACACATAGGATAGGTACGTATATAGGCCCGACAACGTCGTAGAGAACGCACCTCTGGTCGTCGTGATCCACTCATGCCAGTCCTCGGCGCAATCCTATTTCCAGAATAGCGCGATCCCATGGAAGCAAGGGTCCGACAAAAAGGGCTATATCACTATCTGGCCGAGTTCGCCCAATAGCGGCACATGCTGGGACGTGTCATCGAAGCGGTCACTGACACACCTCGGCGGCGGTGACAGCCAGGCTATCGCTAATATGATACTGTATGCTCTGTCCGAGTATAATGCCGACTCGGAGCGCGTCTACGTTACCGGCGGCAGCTCCGGCGCCATGATGTCCAACGTGCTCGCCGCCACGTACCCCGAGCTTATCAAAGCCGTGTCGCTGTATAGTGGTGTAGCTGCCGGCTGCTTCGTCAGCTCCTCCGGCGGCGTCGCCCAGTGGAACAACTCTTGTAGCGGCGGCCAGTCGCGCGCCACTCCCCAGAAGTGGAAGCAGGTCGTCCTCGACATGTACCCGGGCTACGACGGCCCGCGCCCTAAGATGCAGATATGGCACGGCAGCGTGGACGGCACGCTCGCACCCCAGAATTACCAAGAGGAAATCAAGCAGTGGACAGCCGTCTTTAATATGACCCAGGAACCCACGAGTTCCGTCCAGAATTTCCCCAAGCAAGGATATACCACCAGTAACTATGGAGATTCGGTCCAAGGCATCTATGCTCAGGGCGTGGGCCACAGCGTACCGGCGAACCTGGCGGCAAGCGAGGAATGGTTTGGTCTGTAACACAATGATGGCCTATTGCCGGCTCAATGTGCGATCGGGTTAACGACTAGGTAGTAACCCGCGGTGATATCGGAACCGCCAACGTCAGAATGTATGTAGACCAGGATAAACGTTTTGTGTCATACATACCAAGAAATGTCGTTATCAAAGAGCCTCGAATCTAGCCCCGTCAACCCCCTGCGAATGACTATGGAGGCTGGGTTCATCTAATTTTTCTAGATGGTCTTCCACGCCTGTAAGATGTCATGACGAAAGCTGAGCCGGCCTGCTGCCTATACCACGGCTGTCCATTGGGAGACATAGCCGGCCAGCGGGAGGCCGATATTGAAGGCGGCGACTGCTTCTCTGCTTTTGTCAGCGACGAGCGCTTAATGGCAAGCATGTTTTATGACGGGCCAGATACTGGCTTTGCAACGTCGGGAGAGAATTCGGCAGACTGTCCAAGTGACGACATATCGAACCCGACGTCACCGCGCTCAATGCTCTCCACGGACGCCTTCCGCCTCCACTGGTTACGGTAGGCCCTGACTTCGGATCCCGAGTTGTTGACTAACTTGAGATCTGTATCTAGTCTAGGATCCCGATTCTTCTCGTAGAGATCTAGTTCGCCCGGAGACCAATTACGATTATTTATGATCGTCTGTGCGATTTCAACCTTGTCGGTCATCTTGAGAACCGATTGGGGCACGCGCAAAAGATGTGACCATTCGTCACCAATCTCTCTGCATACCTGGCTGATTTGGTCGTCTGAGATGTCTCGCATCCACCACACTTCCCTTATCAGTTTCGTAAAGCAGAGATAGTAAGCCAATATGACCAGGGCCCGAGGTCGATGTTCTTTTGCCAGCGGAATGAAACTCTTCGGTATAAATGCTATTAAAAAGATCAGCGTGTGCCCTTTCTGATCCCGGCTCATAGGCTTGAAACTCGGAGGCCTCCAAGGCAGGCAGAGGGCTAGTACCGCGATGGTCTGAAGAAGGATACCCAGTATTCAATGTTTAGTACGTACTAAAAAATGTGATAACGCGGAGGTCTAAGATGGGATTGAACCCATGCTCTCTCATCTCCTGATAGAGCGAGCCAAGGTACTTGAGCATGT
Organism: Durotheca rogersii; assembly: GCF_024521655.1. Taxonomy (NCBI): domain Eukaryota; kingdom Fungi; phylum Ascomycota; class Sordariomycetes; order Xylariales; family Xylariaceae; genus Durotheca; species Durotheca rogersii. The sequence continues at coordinate 50,934 of NW_026251293.1, forward strand.
CGTAATATGTTTGTTCGTGTCCGTAGTCCGCGTCTCCAGGCCGGATCGATGCGATCATGAACAGAAGGTTGTTGGGGATATAGCCGGTGGCCTTCTCCAGATCGACCGGCGGCCGGTAGAAGAGAACCGCCATCCCTGACTCCTGGAGGGCGGCCGGTGAGACGATCTCAAAAATCAAGCCGATTCCGCGCCAGACTTGCATCCAGTCAATAATGTACAGGGATTTCCCTTCCGGGTCCCGAAATGCTTGGCTGCTCACGACGACGATCAGGAGTGAGCATGCTATTAGAGCGGGGTAGTCGGCCGGATTCGCGGCCTCGATGGCATTCCGGTAGCCTTCGAACGCCCTGGCACAGTAATTGGCCGTGCGGTGAGCCTGAATAGGTTGATTCATGCTGCGAAGATGCAACGACGACACTGCCATCAAGCAGTCCATCAGGAACGGGGACCGGAAAGCATGCTCTACGACCTTTACTTGTAGCACATGGTCGACGGCGGCGGAGCGACCGGTCTGGATGGAGAAGTAGTGAAAGCCCCAGGTGGTGTAGAACCACAGCATTTTCATATCTAGAGCATCGACCAATTGACGAGGCCGAAAAAGAGGTTCTGCGACGACGGTACCAGCGTCGCTGCTAGGGGATAAGCCAGGAGAACGCCCCGGAGATGAAGAATTGGGGGTGGAGGGCGAAGACGGTGTTACGGCGGTGCCTGGATATACGCAGGTTTCCTTTCGAAGCCTGCATGCTCTACACGTCGGCCTCCCCTCGTCGCACTTGAGTAGCCGTGTTAGCTTTCATGGGATTATAATAATAGTAATAAGCCCTGTTTAACATTTGCGCCCGCTTACTTTCACTTTACGCCTCTTACACTGCGAACATCCAGCACGCGATTTCTTATGGGGCCGTTTGGCATGATAGGGCCTGTTGGTCGACTCGAAGTTATCGTCAGCATTGATGCCTAAGGACCCCCAACGCGGACGATCCATTTCGCCGATCTAGATAGTCCTTAGTCGTGTCGAGTTAACCGATGTTGGCTACCGAGGAGTCATGGTCAGTTTACTAGAGGGGATCGTATTTGAACGGAAACAGTGGGCTGTAAAGATTTAGGAGCGGTACGTGTTTTGTTATGTAGTCGGATCCGCGTGTATTACTAGGAGCGAGTAGGTTGGTGTGATAGGCATTGGAACGTAATAAAGAAACGAAGATGACGATTCCAACTGAGACAAGACGGCGCTGCTGCATCGACCTCCTGCCAGCTAGCTAAGCAGAGATAAGCTGGGTGCTAGAATTAGGTAATCACACAATCACAATGAGAAATTCACTTAAACGCTCTTAGCATCGTAACTATATAAAGCGCTGTCGCCTTTCCTTTTCAAACTCATACGTGCGTTTATAATTATTAATATTTATTTCATTTATTTCAATAAAATCTTAATACTTAATTAAATAATGAGTTTTTAAAAAAGTAAAATATTAAATATTAATTACTAATAATAAACTTATTATAATAATAATAATAGCTTTTTTATGTAACCTTTTTTTTAATATTTTTATTAAGTAACATAGATAAATCTTATAAGTTTAATGCTTTAATAATTCATCATATATCAATTCCCTGCTTAGATTCAGATTCAGAACTACGTATACTCTACTTATATTGCCTACCTCCATGTTAGATAATGTGCGTCTCCTTCTATTCCATATACCTAACTTTACGGTCTCGCTACCTCATGTTGGTAGAAACGACAACAGATACGACGCGTGTTGGCCAATTGGCACTGAGGGTATATAGTCCACTGACGGGCTGCCAATGGCATCGCTCTTCAAGCTACCGGATGAGCTCCTCGCAACTCTTGTCGAGACCTTCCCCTGTCGCGATGCCCAGATTCGAGCATTCGCAACGCTCCTCTATCCCTGCGCCGCGCCATGCCGGAACCTGATAGTATATGGTCCCGAGGCCACAGGCAAGAGTGCCATCACGGCACGCCTGCTTGGGTTGCTACGCGACAGGCACTCGCGTCGTACCGATAGTGATGACGATCGGAATGGTGGCCTTGTCAACCACGCCATCATCAAGTCTGCCGAGTGCGTGACAGCCCGACACCTGTTCGAACGGATTGTCGGCTCTGTAGGTGACGCGCTGCAATGGAGGGGGGGGGCCGTTGGCCGCTGCGAGACTCTTGCCGCGCTCACGGTTGAGCTGGCCAAGATGCTTAAGTATGTTAAGCGGGAAGAGGGCTGGAGGTTCGTGTTAGTCTTCGACGGAATCGACCGCCAGCGAGAGGCGCCACCCACGCTACTAGCCGCCCTTGCTCGATTGCCCGAAATTGTGCGTTTTTATGTGTCCGGTTCTCGTGGACCTCAGAGTGCTGATTGCTAATTTCATCGACGCCAGATGCCTAACTTAACTACCGTTTTTATCCTAACCACACCCTCACCGTCCCTCTTACGCGTATCCTCTGCGCCGCAGCTCTACTTCCCGCCCTACACAAAATCCGAATACGTTACAATCCTCTCTCACTCCTCGCGATGCCGGCCGCCGACGGCGCTCCCGAACACGACACCCCAGGAGACAGCGGACCTGTGGGCGCGCTTCGCGGCCGCCGTCCACGACGCGCTCGCTAAACCCGCGTCCAGCACGCTGCCCGGGCTGGAGCGTGCCTGCGCCGCGCTGTGGCCTCGGTTTACAGCACCCGTGGCTGCGGGCACACATCGCGCGCGAGAGTTCACCAAGCTCCTTGTCGCCGCACGGGCTTATTTCCAGGATGAGAGTATGCTTGAGCCCGGCATCGCTCTCGCCCCGCCCAACACGAAGTCTTCCACCTCGGGAGCCGCGGGTACGGCCATGGCCACCGACATCGCCAAAAAGAGGGGAGTAATGGCCAGTAACAGCACGACAGACCTGGCGGCCCTGCTACCCCGGACGGCGCGCCTCCTACTCATCGCTGCGTACCTCGCGTCGCACAACGCGCCGCGGCACGACCAAACGCTCTTCAGCACGTGGCACCATCAGGGGCGCCGTGGCCGTCGCGGCGGGGCCCACCACCACGCCTCGAAGAAGTCGAGGCACAGGAAGATCGCGCGTAAGCTGCTAGGCCCGAGTGCATTCGTCCTCGAGCGCATGGTTGCCATATACGCGGCAACGCGACGCGAGTGGATTCCTGGTCCCGGCGCCGATGTCGACATGACGGACGAGAGCCAGGCGGGGAGAGGTAGCGGCTCCAGCGCCGGAAGCGTGGACGGAGACGTCGGCATGGCGATCGCGACACTGACTAGCTTGCGATTGCTAGTTCGCGTCGGGGCGGGGAGCGTGGGAGCGGTAGGGATAGGGGGTGGAGACACTATGGACCGTGGCGGGAAGTGGAGGGTGGGCGTGGGGTGGGAGGTTGTCCGCAGCGTGGGGAGGAGTATAGGAGTTGAGGTTGAGGAGTGGCTTGTTGAGTAGATAGCATAGGAGAACTAATGGGGTAGGCGGAGGCGTGGAATAGAGAGTTCTAGGCTACTAGGGGTCGATATCTAAATGTGTATTACCCATGCACGTGTATATAGAGAGTGGCGTTTTGAAACGCGGCCTAGGAGTAGAGAAATGAAGAGAACATCCGACCATCGTGATATCACGAATACTTGGTATATAAGTGTACTCAGCATTCTTGCATATATAGCAGGGGCCAGCCCGATTGTTTTCTTCTTACCGTCCCTGAGACGTCTCTCAACCCAACAACGCTCGGAGGCCATTGATCCCTCTCTTTCTTTTTTCTAACTTCTGCAATGACCTCGGGGGTGCAGCTGAAACATCAATTAATTCATCCCTACTCTAGAGCCAGTACCTGTTATGTCTCGTTAGACTCGAGCAACCCCACGGAGAGTAAACTGCACGTGAAGGGTGGGCAAAGACTTACCAGCGCAGTGCGGCTAGGAATGTACACGTGCGTCCAATTCTTGCGGCCGTTCCACGCCATTGGAGTGGTAAAGAACCGTACGTCTGGATCAACGCGTGCAAAGCCACCAACCTCTTTCGCGTCCGTGTCCAAAACAACTTTATACGTGCCCGCGACTTCGACGCCGATACGGTAGTCGGCGAAGCTCTTAGAGGGGTGGAAGTTAAATATGAACACCACACCGGCGCGCTCGAATACGATGGTTTTGTCATTCTCGTTCTTGAGGCTAATGTGAGCTTGGGCCGCGTGTAACCAGCCGTAGTGATCCTCGGCGGCATTCATACGCCGGTCGAATTCATTGAGATCCTTGTAACGGAGCAGGTTGTCCTCAGTAAGGTTGAGCTGGCGCCGCGCGTACCAGAACGAGTTCTGATTGCCCTCACGCGGAAAGTCGAGCCACTCAGGATGCCCGAACTCGTTGCCCTCGAAGTTAAGATAACCCTCGCCGCCCAGCCCGTGTGTGAGCAGGCGTATCATCTTGTGCAGTGCTATTCCCCGCGATATAACAGGTGTAAGCGGCGAGAGCACCGACATATTGGTGTAGAGTTCGGCATCGCAGAGATGCATGAGCAGGGTCTTATCGCCCACGAGACTGATTTCCGCCAACGTCAGCGTTGTATTGCCTAGTTATTCTCGATGCTCTACTTACGCTTGGTCGTGGCTCTCACAGTAGGCGATTGTCTTTTCGCCGTGGCGCCTGTTGGTGAGAGTCCAACAGATATTAGCCATGTCCCAATCCTCGTCCTTCTTCTCCTTGAGGATTTTAATCCACATATCTGGGATAGCCATCGCCAGTCGGTAGTCGAATCCGACGCCGCCAAGGGACAGCGGTAAGCAGAGCGCAGGCATTCCAGAGACATCTTCCGCAATGGTGATAGTCTCGGGGTAGAGGTCGTGAAGCATTTCGTTCGCGATCATTAGGTAGACTACGGCCTCCTCGTCAACCTCGGAGCCGAAATATTCATGATATCCACCGGAGAAACCACTAAGATTCGGCAGTTAGCGACGAGGTGTACGACCCATATCACGGGAAAGCTTACGTCCCAATACCGTGGTGGGTGTAGAGCATGCTGGTGACTCCGTCGAAGCGAAAGCCATCAAATTGGTACTCGTCCATCCAGAACCTCAAATTGCTGAGCAAAAATCGCATGACCTCGTGGTGTCCGTAGTTGAATAGTCGACTATCCCACAGGTCATGCCTTCCCCTCCCGCCTCCGTGAAAGTAGAGATGGTCGGTACCGTCGAATTCATTCAGTCCGTCGAGCACATTCTTGGAAGCGTGGCTATGGACGACATCTAAGAGAACCACCAAGCCCAGGCCATGGGCGGTATCGATAAGTTCCTTAAGATCCTCGGGCGTACCATATCGGCTGCTTGCAGCAAAGAAATTGTTCACTTGGTAGCCGAAGCTAGCGTAGTAGGCGTGTTCCATGATAGCCATGAGTTGGATGACGTTATATCCGAGGTCCTTTATCCGAGGCAACATGGTCCTGGTGAACTCCTTGAAAGTTGTGACCCGCAGCTCCGGCGAGGAAATACCTACGTGCGCCTCGTATACGCGGGCACTCAGGGGTTTCTTGGGTCGGGAATTCTTGAAGGTGTACCTCTCTGACTCGGGAGGGTTCCAGAAGCGTGCATCGTAGGCAGGCGACACAGAGAGATCCTGGGTGACATACGTGATCCAGGCGGGCAAGCGGTCAATTCGCTCGTTGTTCGGCGTCGTCATAGAAATCTACAATCAGATGCTTAGCAATTTGTAGGTTCTCGGCCTCGAAACGGCGGTTTACCTTGATCTTGGAATTGTGAGAGATGGCTGGCTGCCCGTCCTTGGCAGGCAGGACGATTTCCCAGACACCAAACTCTCCCCTCTTCATAGGGTGGGCGCCCCTATTCCACCCGTCTGGCAGCATTTTCGTTAGCGAGATGACCTGCAACACATTCCAGTAAGGCTGGCTCTTACTAAAGTCGCCGATCAAGAAAGCCTCGGTGACGCCCGGGGCCCATTCTCGATAGACAATATCATTATTCTTGTTGACGTTCAGGCCGAAAGTCTCGGCGCCCTAAATTTTCGGGGTCGAGTAAGCCATCTAGTTGATGGGACGTGAGCAGTGTGGCTCAGACTGTGAAGATCAACCAACCCTTGAAAACTTCTCGAGCCCTCCCTCGGTGTCTTGGATCGTCTTGATCCACTCCTGGGCTTTGGCATATCGGCGCCTTAGAACGCCTTCGAACGGCGACAGCCACGGGTCTAATTTAAGGACGCCTGCATGCTTACGGTCAGCCAGCCGCTATCTCTCAATGTTCGTGGGGGACAGGAGGAGGGTCGCACCAGTGCCGTCGTTGGGTACCGCCGGCGCGGAAACGGCGCCGAGACCGCTGGCGGAACTGCTGACTACGGCAGTCATGGTTGTTTCTCGCTGGATGGCGGGGCAGGCCGGCTACCTCTCGAAATCCAACCCAATTCAGGAGGGGAGGGGAAATGAAAAGTGTTAGTGGATCGACCCGAGGTACTAGAGATGGGAGGGTCTTGGATTATGATACAGAGCCGGCCGGCACAGCTGCTCTGAAGAGAAGGGTGGGTGGACAGGGAGAGAGAGGTAGGCAAGAGATAAGATGGGCAGGTTGGAGATGGCCCCAACTCTCCGATAAATAAGCTATGGTTGAGAGGAGCTAGCTCTTTTCTTCTGGTATGATGCTGGTATGGAGGGGTATAGGGGGAGGAGGGAAGGGAAAACGGAGGGAAATGATGAATGGGGGACGTCGGTACGGGCACTACTTAAAGCCCCATGCCTCCTATCGCACCCGTCTTTCATGTCTGCCTTATTTGCGTATTCGAGATGGCATGAGGATGGGCGCGCTGCCCAACTACCCGGGCAGATGAGGAGAAGAAGAGAAAATCTTGACAGCTTCGGGCGTTAGGCTAGGCGGGACCAATGGATGTGTATGACGTCGAGGGGCGACGAGAACACAGATAGATCCCCTCTCCCGGCCCGACCAAACTTAGGTATCTACGTACATTCTGCGGCAAGCCTAACTTGGCACCTCCCCCGCCTCGCAGCCGCCAGTCGTTTCGCCTCCTCGCAGCGTGGTTGATAGGTACCTAACCCCGAATCAAGGTAACATTTAACACGAGTAACTAAAGGAAACGAATGGAAGACTACGTTACGTATATAATATAGACTCTACGAATATCTTATAATATAATAAAGACTTACGAACGTACCGGTAACCTTCCAAAATATAATAATAACAGTATTATGAAAATACCTCGATATATTCGTCTTCGTATATTTAAACGATATTCTTATGTAATAGGCTATGCCTATTATAGAGCCTTGGCTAGTGCCAGGGCATAGTACGTAATTAGGCCTTTAGCACCTACGGAGGATAAGGCCAGCTGTTATAGGTACGGCCTATACGGCGTACCTTTTTCTCCCTTTTCTCCTCGTTTAGCTTTAGTTTATTAATATACGGCTTTTACCTAGCGAATAGCTCGTAAAACCGTAATAAAAGGCTAAACTAACCTTCTTTTATAAATCGTTTTACGGATTAGTATTGAAACGAATAGAGTCAGTAGTAGGAACGGCGAAGCAACCCCTAGAGAGGCGGTGCTAAGTTAATAGTCGGAAAGGCGGTATTAGTCTTTAAATATATACGCCGGTAGTACCTGCGAAAGAGGACCGACAAGAGAGGCAACGGTTCAGTAGCATATTAGCGAACGGGATTAGCAGTAGGAAAAAACGATACCAATACCTATAGCGAAGTTAATAGTCGGAAAAGCGGTATTAATTTTAGACATACGCGCCGGGTAGCACTTACGAGAGAGAACCGATAAGATAAGTAACGAACTAGAAGATTAATATCTTAATACGCAGGATTAATAGTAGGAAAGGCGATGCCAGCTTCTAAGAAAGAGGTAGCCAGCTAAGTCAGCAGTAGGAAAGGCGGTATTAGCTTTTAAATATACGCGCCGATAGTAACTACGAACGAGGACCGACAGAAGATAACTAAGAAACGACCGATAACCTGAGAAAATATAGATTTAGATGGTAATTTCGAGGTAAAGAACGACGAAATCGACGGCTAAAAAAGGTAGAAAAAGGTAGAAAAACTTTTTCCCAAAGAAAGATAGTAGAGCGCTAAAGCATAACGTTTAATAAAGTTAAGAGCGCCCGAAACGTAATATAAAAGAGGAACGGCGTTAAAATAATAAGAAATACGATAAGGTTTCAGCTAAAATAATAATACTTCGATAAAGGCGTTAAAAGCGTTAGTAATAAACGGGGGAACGCTCCTTAATACGCCTTTAGACAGAGCCCGAAGGACTCTGCTAACGAACAAATAGGCCTCTAGCCTTTAAACAAAAGGATAAATAATAGTTTTTAAACGGGTAGAAACTGCGTACTATTAATACATCCTCCGGCGGAGCCTCGCGGCTCCGCTAATAATACGGAAAGATAAACCCCTAGCCTTTAAATGAAAGAAAAGGCCCTAAGCCTTTTAATAGTAAACGAAAAGGCGCGCTTTAACGCGCTTTTAAGCGGAGCCTTAGTTTCGCTAACGGAAAATAAATGATTGTTTTTAAACGAATCGAACGGCGTACTCTAATACGTCTTCCGGTAGATCCGACGGGATCCGCTAACCAAAGATAAACAAAGGTTTTTAAACGGCGGTAAACGAACCGACAACCCCGTAGCTACGGTAACTAAGCTAGACTTAATAAACGCCCTATATACGACTTCGTACGTAAGGCTTTAAAGCTCTATAGTTTAATAAGAGAATCGGGACGGTAACCCCTAGAGAGTAATAATACCCTGAGGAACGAAGATAATAACCCAGGAAACGAATAACGTAACCCGGGAGACAAACGGTAGTCTTAAGAGAGTAGTAATACCATAGAAAGAGAAAGGAAGCCCTAGAAAGTAGTAATACCCCGGGGAACGACGATAATAACCCGGGAGGCGAATAACGTAACCCGGGAAACGGACGGAATACCCGGGAACGCGGAGAGCCCCCGGGTAAGTAGAGACGGCGGCCCTAAAGGAATAGTATACCGGGGAGCCAGATAATACCCGGAGCGCCGGCAATACCTTATGAGGAGGAGAATAAGGAGGAAGGAGTTCTCGGGGAAATAGCTACCGGAAAGGCGTACCCGGTAGGCGAAGAAACCCGGGAGACCTACGGAGGGAAAGGAAGAGATCCCAGGGTATAATACAACCCCCGGGAAGGAGAAAGGAAGCCCTAACCGGAGGGCATCAATACCCGGGGGACGAACGGAAGAGGAGGAGACCCAGGGGGGCACTAATACCTTAAGAGGCGGAGGTAGTAACCCGGGGAGCGAGTAGCGTACCCCGGGGGACGGAGGTAGTACCTAAGGATACGATACGTATCTTAAGGCGTAGAAGAAAATAGGTTAGGTTATTAAGGCTAAATACTAGAAGAAAGGGTAGTAAGGCGTACTTTTTTTTTTCTAGAAAGGGACCTTATATAATAAGCTATATTCATTATAAGGCCCTGGCTAGTACTAGGGTATAATACGTAATTAGGCTTATAATACTTACGGAAGATAAGGCTAGCTATTATAGGTACGGCTTATACGGCGTACCTTTTTCTTCTTTTTTTCTTCGTTTAGCTCTAATTCATTAATATACGGCTTTCACCTAGCGAATAACCTATAAAACCATAACACCTTATATATACAGAAACTTACGAAGAATATATTGAACAGGAGCAGCGTGTGCACGTTGTGATGGAGGCACGAACGGCTACCCAACTGCCAACAACTGGCCTAGTGCCGATCGAACCTAGATTATAGCTGTAAACAGCTGTAATCGGTTGATCGGCTAGCTAAAAACGGCAGGTGCGAGAAGGGATTAGAAAGGGAAGGCAACGAGGATGGCGAGAAAAGGTATGGTAAGAAACGAGTGAATAGAGCTGTAACTAGTAATGGCTATTAAATAGGAGTAGCGTAGGTACGCTGATGGAGGTACGAAATAAGGACTACCTAACTGCTAATAACTAGCCTAGTACCGATTAACCTAAGATTATAGCTATAAATAGCTATAATCGGTTAATTAACTAGCTGAAAACGGTAGCTAGGAAAGGAGAAACTAGAATGATAAGGCAAGGAGGATGGCTAGAAAGACATAGCAAAAGGAGTAAATAGCTATAAGGTCGTAATGCCTATAGGTCTAAGTTTCACTAATGAAAATATAAATACGCGACCTATATAAATATATATCGAAAAGGCTATGTAGTCTAGATCTATAGTATTACTATAGCCTTCCTAGTTTAATTAATCTATAAAGAGTAATTAAACTACTAATAATAATAAGTACGGTAGCTCTCGTTCCTATTTAACTTAATCCTAATCCCGATTAACTTTAATTAATTAAAAGCTAGCTAGTTTAATTAAAAGCTAATAGGATAAGTTAGGTAGGTTAACTAGGAACGATTGCAATAGTAATAAGTAAGTAGTAGGGTAGGTAACTATAACCGTACCTAACTATACCTAAACCTAAACCTAATTAATCCCGAACCTATTTAATCGCTACTAACTAGGAGCTAAGCTAGTTTAATTAACTATTAATAGGAAATAATAAGAAAGATTAGGAAAGATCCGATAATAACTAGGCTATTATAGTAGTACGGTAAGACATGCCCTCTTAATGTATCACGTGGCACGCTACGATAGACCTTATGCCTATATAGAGTAACTACAGCTCCCGTAAGTACGGGACATGCCATACTTATCATTTAATTCATTACCTTATTAGATTACTATCTTTATTATTTTTACCTTAATTAAAGATTCGTTTTTGCTATTAGATTCGTCGTTCTCCGATTAATATATCTATCCTAGTTATAGGCGCTTAAGTTACTTCGTCGTACCGCTATAACCGAATAAGCGACTTTTGCGTTTTACCCCTTTTCTCCCCTTACCTCTTATGCCTTCGGGCTAGCGACTACTACATCTCTACGACTAAGGGGCATAGCTAAGATACGATAACTACATTAGATTCCTTGCCTCTCGGTTAATATAGCGATATTAGTTTCATCCGTCTTAGACCATCGTACGTACTATAGTCTTCGATAGAGTATACCTTCGAGTGAACCTATCCGGGTCTCTAGCATCGCGTACGCTCTGCTCCTCCTCACTATTAAAGCTATAACTTATAAGCTAACCTAATTGACTTATTCTTAATTAACCCTAATTAATTAAGAGAGAGCTAGCTCTATTAGGGCTATTAAGAAATAATAAGAATTAATCAGAAAATAGGAACTATAACGGGTAGGTAAAATAAGCGTAGCTCCTGAAAGAAATGAAAAAAATAATTCTATGAAAAATCTAATATAACGTAATCCCGTCCTTCGTGTTTATAGCTATTGCCGATGCTTTTTAATTAATTCTTGATCTTATAAACTAATTAATATATCCTATTCATACCCGACTATAACTCGTTTCTAGTTATTATTCGTATAACAGTTTCTATATTCGTTTAGTAGTATCTACCGGGCTTCCCTTAACCCTCGATCTCTCCCTTATACGTGGTTCTAAGGGCTCTCTAGGCTCTTCCTACTAACTATATATCGGTAAGGGTAACAAGAGGGGTCTCTGGGTATTAACCTAACTATTTTATAACTATTCTCCTAGGCTATCTTATTTAATATCGTATCTATCTCGTATTGCAGTATCGTTTATATGGGTCTTTTACGTTAATCGGTAGGTTCTCCGATTAGGTTCGTAGGTATAAGGTCTATCAGTATCTTCGTATAGTAATTAAGGGCATCGTAATACCTATCAGTTAGAGAGGAGAAACCTCCTTAAGTACCGTAACTAGCTAGTAGGAATAAAATAAGGGTAATCAGAGCTATCGATAAGCCTCTTATAATTAAAATAAATTAATTAATAATGAACGAATGCCTTTAAGTACGTACGAGGTTGTGAAAAGGGCGGGTAGCAGTAACGGTATTAGATTAACTAAGAGCGAAAAACTGCTATCTAGGTACTGGTTAAAAAACGAAGGCGAAACTGGGTAAAAACGGGCATAGCTCCTTTAAAAGAGATAATTAAGAAACGAGGATAAGATAGATTTATTAATCAGCGAACGAGCTTTTAGGTAAGCTAATTAAAAGCTAATAGGAGGGCGTAGGTTATTAAGATAGTCGCTATAGTTATCTACCCTCCTTATTAATTCTAGTACATGACTTAAAAAGCTAAGGCTAAAAGCTACGAAAACGGCTCTAGAGCTACGAAAATAGCTCTTAATTAGCTAAAAGATAGGGAATCTTTTAATCGACGAATCTTAAACCTATTAACTATAAAAACGGTCGCAAAAGGTCGCTCCTAAGATGAGGTAAGGTTCGAGTTACTAGGTAGTCGCCATTAAATAGAAGTAGCGTAGGTACGCTATAATGAAGGCACGAAACGGCTACCTAACTACTAATAATTAGCCTAGTACCGATTAACTTAAGATTATAGCTATAAATAGCTATAATTGGTTAATCGGCTAGCTAAAAACGGTAGCTAGTATAGTGGTACGGTAAGACATGCCCTCTTAATATATCACGTAATACGCTACGATAAGCCTTATGCCTATATAAAATAACCACAGCTCCCGTAAGTACGGGCTATGCTATGCTTATTATCGAGTTTACTACCTAGCTAAATTAATATCTTTATTATTTTTACCTTAATTAAAGATTTATTTTTATTATTAGATTCGTTATTTTCCGATTAATATATCTATCTTAGTTATAGGCGCCTAAGTTACTTTGTCGTACCGCTATAACCGAATAAGTAACTTTTACATTTTACCCCTTTTCTCCCCTTACCTCTTATACCTTCAGGTTAGCGACTACTATATCTCTACGACTAAGGGGTATAGCTAAGATATAATAACTATATTAGATTCCTCGTCTTTCGATTAATATAGTAATATTAGTTTTATTCGTCTTAAACTATCGTACGAGCTATAGTCTTCGATAAAATATACTTTTGAGTAAACCTATCCGGGATTCTAGTATCGCGTACGCTCTACTCCTCCTTAGTAGTAACTACCCTATAACTTTTCGACCCCTTAACCTTTAATTTACGGAGTTTCTATTACGCTACTAGGATTTAGAGGATACCGATCGCCGTCGGCGCCGCCATATAACCCGCGAAGTAGTCCGCGTTTTACGTTAAACGAAGTATCCCGCCTTATAGTTATTCATCTATTATAAAGAGATACGTATAAGCCCGGGAACTTTTACTACGATATTATTACCGTAAGGATATTACTTAACCCTTAATACTTATAATATTATTAAGTTATCGATATTACGATATAATATAACGATTAAACCGCGTTTATATTAATTAAAATAACCCTTATATGATTATTTATTTACTATATAGAAGTATTCGTAAAGCCTAAGAAACTTTCGTCGTAATACTACCGCTATTAGGGATAATACCTAGCCCTCGATATTAATCGCTTCCCCGAACCACTAATAGCATGGTATATCTCACGCGAGTAAATAACGCTTATAGCGATTAGGATAGCCTTCTTATGGTTATTTATTTATTATATAGAGAACATACGAACGCCTTAACATAAATTACGATAACCTATACGACCCGCTACTCCCTTACTAATATTAAAGGCGGATAAAAGCTAATAGTAAGTATACCTTAACCGAACTTACGATAGTTTCTTTTTTCCTTTAAACCTATTAATCGATATAAATTAAATATATAAATACTAATAACTTATCATACTAGAGGCATTTTAAAATACTTAAACGTAGCGATTCGATAATATAATATACGATATAATATAAATATTAACATTAATAATATAAATAAAATTAATGTACTAATAATTATTAATAATTAATAATTTTAAAGAGAATTAGGAATTAATATTAATAAAACTACGTAGATATAAAGGATTAAAGAAACGGAACTAAAGTTAAGTTAATAAGTATATCTATATATAAGCTAGCCTTATATTACTAACTAATAACTAGTATGACGAGAAGTATTAACGTAGGCGTAAAGCGACGCTTAGCGGTAATACCGCTAATATTATTAAATAACCTCCACTAGATCGAAACCGGCCTATAGCTATAACCGATATCGTATCTAACGCGATCCTTTATTTAGAATTTATTCCCTATACGTATTACCTTAACGAAGGTTATACGTTAGGAGTTCTAGACCTTAATAAAAGTAATTATCGTCGACTTATTTATAATAGTTAAACTTTTAGTCTAGGGAATACGCCTTATACTTTAATTAAGTATTAACCGATTAAAAAAGCTCGTATAATACCCGGACCTTATCGATTAAGATAATATAATAAATAATAACATACCTATGCTAGAAAAAAAGTATTAGGATATAAATAATAGCTATCTTACCTTTACCTTTATATTAGATAATAAGACCCCTACTACCTCCCTTTCTACTTTATACCTCGTACCGATAAATTAAACGGAGTCCGTAGCTAAGAAACGGAATAAATCGCTATCGGGATCCGAAGTAATAAAGATTAAACTATTAATAAAACCCTTAAGAATCGATATTAGCTCTCCGCTCTTATATCCGCCCGAAAAGGAGGAGGACGACGATAAAACTCCTACTTAGCTACCCCTTATTCGTAGCTCTATACTTATCCCGCTAATCCTTATAGTATTATCTTAAAATAATAATAACAGGGCCTCTACTAGCTAGAATATACCGGTAGCTACCCCGATTATCGTAATGCTAGCCATTAGATTTCTAAATACTATCGATTACCTTAGGCTTAAGTTTAATAAACGTAACGTAATTTAGTAACTAAAGAAAATAAATCGCTTATTTAATCGCTACCGTATAAGCGACGACGATAAGATTAAGGAGATCGGCGAATAAATTACGACTAAAATTATTAAAGAGCGTATTAACGACGTTATAAAGGATTAAATGATCTAAAGAGTTATCGTTATAGCCTTAAAGTACCGTTTTAGGATTACCGATAAACTAAGCTAAGCTAACGTTAAACGAAAACTCGTAGCGCTAAAACGAGGTAACGTAATTTACGATCTTAAGGTAATCTTTACTTATCTTATAAATTATAAACGTCTTTCTAAGCTCGTAAACGATAACGGAAAACTTCCTAAGAAAATAACATACCTAATTAATAAACTTTTAATGTCTTTAATTATAAATTTCTATAAGACGGAAAATTATAATTATAATAAGATCGGAGATATCGATTACCGGATTCTTTATACCTAGCTTTATAAGTAGGCGGAACGTCGTATAGTAGTATAAATTACCGATAGAAACCAAGCCGTAGAACGACGATAGTATAAAACGGTAACTTTTGAAGAACCCGAGAAGCCTATAATATAGATAGTTTAACGATTAACGACTCCTAGCTTCTAGATATCTCTACTATCGCCTTCCTCGTAGCCTAAACCCTCTTACGGCTATCTAAGTACTAGTTAAAAAGCTAATATATAGGTCCTCTACGACCGATTTAACGCTTTAAAAATAAGAATAACTTCGTAAAACTACCGTTAGGAGAGTAGCTCTTATAGACCTAAGGATATATACGGCGCCGATTAATAATATTAATAAGAAAACCCGTTCTTAGTAAACGCGGTTCGGAACCTAAGTCTTTATAATCTATAAACTAACGAAAGAATCTTAATAAGCTTTAAACGTAGTATTATATTAAACTACCGAGGTATACGTAGTAGGATTTTATTAACTTAATCGAATAACTATAAGGAATTCGAGTATTAGTTTTATAGTACTTTCGATCGGCTTTATAACTATATCCGCTACCCGCTACTAACGGATATAACGTAGAATCGGTTCTGCTATAGGAGTAAAGAGCGATTATATTACTTCGAAAACGGAAACCCGGATAAGTTAGAGTTAATATTAATCCTAGGATCGATTATTACTTAAGTTAAACGTAAAGAAGAACCGATCGCTTATTATATTTTATTTTACTTATATTAAAGTAAGGATTTTCTAGAGTAAATACGTTGGATAGTATATTACTATTTAGCCGGGAAGCTAAAGTTTATATCCCTCGACCTACGATACTTTAAGAACGAAGAAGTAGTACTAAAGTAGGAAGAGATACTGAACAGGAGCAGCGTAGGCACGCTGACGGAGGCACGAAATAAGGGCTGCCTAACTGCCAATAACTGGCCTAGTACCGATTAACCCAAGATTACAGCTATAAACAGCTATAATCGGTTAATCGGCCAGCTAAAAATGGCAGCTAGGAAAGGAAAAGAGGAAGGGACTAGAGAAGAGTAATAAGGAGGATAGCTAGAAAGGCATGGCAAGAAACGAGTAAATGGCTGTAACTAGTAATGGCTATAGGTCTAAGTCTAACTAATGAAAATATGAATACGCGACTTATATAAATAGATATCGAAAAGGCTACGTAGCCTAGATCCACCGCACTACTATAGCCTCCCTAGTTTAATTAATCCGTAAGGAGTAATTAAACTCCTAATAGTAATAGGTACGGTGGCTCTCGTTCTTGTTAAACCTAATTAACCTAATCCTGATTAACCCTAATTAACTAAAAGCTAGCCAGTTTAATTAAAGGCTAATGAGATAAGTTAAGAAGAAATAGGTCTTTAACTAGGAGCGATTGTAATAGTAATAAGTAGGTAGTGGGGTAAGTAACTACAACCGTACCTAACTATGCCTAATCCTAATTAATCCTGAATCTATTTAATCATTACTAATTAGGAGCTAAGCGCGTGTTATAAAAAAGGGGGTGGTAGCGGTAACGGAGTTAGATTAACTAAGAGAAAAAAACTACTATCTAGGCACTATTAAAAACAGAGGCAAAACTAGATAAAACCGGATATAGCTCCTTTAAAGGAGATAATTAAGAAACGAGGATAAGGGTTCCTACTAATCGGCGAACGAGCTTTCAGGTAAGCTAATTAAAAGCTAATAGGAGGGCGTAGGTATTGATAGTCGCTATGGTTATCTGCCCTTCTCTGTTAATCCAACTACTTAAAAAGGCAGACTAAAAGCCACGAAAACGGCTCTGGAGCTACGAAAATAGCTCCTAATTAGTTAAAAAAATAGGGAATCTTCTGATCGTCGTATCTTAAACCTATTAATTATAAAACGGTCGATTAAAAGGTCGCTCCTAAGGCTGAGGTAAGGACGAGTTACTAGGTAGTCGCTACTGAATAGGAGCAGCGTAGGCACGCTAACAGAGGCACGAAATAAGGACTACCTAACTACTAATAACTAGCCCAGTACCGATTAACCAAGATTATAGCTATAAATAGCTATAATTGGTTAATCGGCTAGCTAAAACGGTAGCTAGGAAAGGAAAGAGAGATGGAGACTAAAAACGGGTAAAGGAGAATGGCTAGAAAGGCATAGCAAAAAATGAGTAACTAGCTAATGGCTATAATAGCTATAGGTCTAAGTCTAACTAATGAAAATATGAGTACGCGACTCATATAAATAGATATCGAAAAGGCTACGTGGCCTAGATCTACCGCACCACTACAATACCAAAAGCTATATTTAAGATTAACGTTATTTAAATAATCGAACGTAAATATAACTACGAACTATACGAGATTAAGATCCTAGATTATAATTAAACGAAGGGTCTTATTAACGACGAAAGTATCTGCTATTATAAGGGTACTATTAAAATGAATTTAGTCGAAGTTAACGTAGTTAAGTAAGCTAGAGGTCCTAACGGCGAGTATATTAAGAGAGAAGTACCCGATTAAGAAGATATAGAAGTCCTATCATTATAACCGAAACGTAGACCGGCTAAAGCCGGGAAGAATATTACTTCGAATACGAACGACTAAGCTAGGAAAACGAAGACTATTAACGAATTATTAAGAGAGTTTTAACTGGATAAGATTAATAAGAATAACAGGAAACGATTCGAAGTTTCGTAGGACGATTTAATTAAGTTTATGCTCAGATTTTCGGAATAAGTAATTAAGTACTAAACAGGAGCAGCGTGGGTACGCTATAATGGAGGCACGAGAAAAGGACTACCTAACCGCCAATAACTGGCCTAGTACCGATCAACCAAGATTATAGCTATAAATAGCTATAATTGATTAATTGGCTAGCTGAAAACGGCAGCTGGGAAAGGAAAAGGGAATGACTAGAGACGGGTAAAGGAGGATGGCTAAAAAGGCATAGCAAGAAACGAGTAAATAGCTATAGGTCGTAATATCTATAGGTCTAAGTCTAACTAATGAAAATATAAGTACGCGACCCATATAAATATATATCGAAAAGGCTACGTGGCCTAGATCCACCGTACTACTATAGCCTCCTTAGTTCAATTAATCCGCAAGGAGTAATTAAACTCCTAATAATAATAGGTACGGTAGCTCTCGTTCCTGTTGAATCTAATCAACCTAATCCCGATTAACCCTAATTAACTAAAAGCTAGCTAGTTTAATTAAAGGCTAATAAAATAAGTTAGGAAATAGGGCTAACTAGGAACGATTGTAATAGTAATAAGTAGGTGGTAGGGTGGGTGACTATAACCGTACCTAATACTAAACCTGATTCCTAATTAATCCCGAACCTATTTAATCGCTATTAATTAGGAGCTAAGCCAGTTTAATTAACGATTAATAGGAAATAGGAAAGATCTAATAATAAGAATAACTAGGCTAGCGGAGCTATAACTATAACTAACTTAATTAACCTATTCCTAATTAACCTTAATTAACTAGGAGCGAGCCAGGTCCATTAGGGCCATTAAGAAATAATAGGGATTAATAGTTAGGAAATAGGAACTATAACGGGTAGGTAAAATAAACGTAGCTTCCGTAAGAAACAAAGAAATAATCCTATGAAAAATCTAATGCAACGTAATCCCGTCCTTTTCGTTTATAGCTATCTTTTGCCGATCCTTTTCAACTGATTCCTAATCCTATAAACTAACTAATATATCCTATTCATGCCCGACTATGACTCGTTTCTGGCTGTTATTCGTATAACCGTTCTTATATTCGTCCGGCAGCATCTACCGGGCTTCCCTTGACCCTCGACCCCTCCCCTGTACGTGGTTCTAGGGGCTCTCTAGGCTCTTCCTACTAACTATTATAGTGGTACGGTGGATCTAGGCTACGTAGCCTTTTCGATGTGTATTTATATGGGTCGCGTACTTATATTTTCATTAGTTAGACTTAGACCTATAGACATCACAGCCATTCACTCGTTTCTTGCCATGCCTTTCTAGCTATCCTCGTTACTCCCTTTCTAGTCCCCTTTCCCAGCTGCCGTTTTTAGCTGGCCGATCAACCGATTACAGCTGTTTACAGCTGTGATCTTGGTTAATCGGCACTGGGCCAGTTGTTGGCAGTTGGGCAATCCTTGTTTCGTGCCTCCATCACAGCGTGCCCACGCTGCTCCTGTTCACTATATATCGGTAAGGGCGATAAGAGGGATCTCTGGGTATTATTATTCCTATAGCTATTTCTAGGCTGTCTTATTTAATATCTTATCTGTCTCGTATCGCGGTATCGTCTATAGGTCTATCGCGCTAATCGGTAGGTTCCCCGATCAGGTTCGTAAGTATAAGGTCTATCGGTATCTTCGTATAGTAATTAAGGGCATCGTAGCACCTATCGGTTAGGGAGAAACCTCCCTAGGTGCCGTATCTAGCTAGAAGGGATAAAACAAGGGCGATTAAAGCTATCGGTAAGCCTCTTGTAATTGAAATAAACTAATCGGTAAAGAACGGATGCCTTTAAACGTATGCGAGGTTGTTATTGTAAAAGGGGGGGGGTAGCGGTAACGGTATCAGATCAACTAAGGGCGAAAACGGCCATCTAGGCACTTAAAAAACGACGGAGGCAAAACCAAACGAAAACGGGCATAGCTTCTTCAAAAGAAATAATTAAGAAACGAGGATAAGATAGATCTACTAATCGGCGAACGAGCTTTTAGGTAAGCTAATTAAAAGCTAATGGGAGGGCGTAGGTTATTTAGATGGTCGCGATGATTATTTGCCCTCCCGTTAATCCTAACCTAAAAAAGGCTTAATCCGAAAGCTACGAAAAACGGCTCTGGAGCTACGAAAATAGCTTCTAATTAACTAAAAATCATGGAATCTCCTAATCGACGAATCCTGAACCTAATAACTATAAAAGCGGTCGTAAAAGGTCACTCCTAAGGCTAAGGTAAGGACGAGCTACTAGGTAGTCGCTACTAAATAAGAGCAGCGTAGGCACGCTATAATAGAGGCACGAAACAAGGACTGCCTAACTACTAATAACTGGCCTAGTGCCGATCAACCTAAGATCACAGCTATAAATAGCTATAATCGGTTGATCGGCTAGCTGAAAACGGCAGCTGGGAAAGGAAAAAAAGGAAGGGAGACTAGAAACGGGCAACGAAGATGGCTAGAAAGGCATGGCAAGAAACGAGTGAATAGCTATAGGTCGTGATATCTACAGGTCTAAGTCTAACTAATGAAAATATGAGTGCGCGACCCATATAAATACGCATCGAAAAGGCTACGTGGCCTAGATCCACTGCACCACTACAGTATGTCTAATTATATCGTTAATACGTTTCCTTTCCTCCCTCTCTTTTTCCTCTTTAAGCATTTCATTTTAAAAACCCTTCTCTTAGAATTATTATATTCTTATTAATCTTTAGCCTGCCTTTCTTATTATTAATTTAAATTCTTATTTTTACCTTTAACTTATTATTTTTTTCCCCTTCCCCTTAATTCTTTTTTTTTTTTTTTTACGATATCTTTCCTCTACTCCGCCGGCGTTTCCCTTTCCTTCTTCCTTCCTTCCGTTTATAGAAACGTACGTCGTACCAATTTAACCGACTTAATTAAACTCCTATAGGGGATTTACGGTAGCGAAGATAACTAGAGTAATATAAAGGAGTATTAGCTTAGTACTTTAAACGATTACGACTCGGGAAGGGGCTATATCGAGCTAAGATCCGATATAGCCTAGGCTTTCCGACTATCTATTAATCGGCCCTAAATCATAAACTAATAGTAATAAGAATAAACGAAGGTAGCCCTAATTAATTCTTTCGTTTACGTCGCCCGTTACGCCTACCTTATTAACGAGGATATCCGTATCCTTTATATTATAATAAATTACGACCTCGAAGGTAGGAAGGCGGCTTTCGAAGTAAACCCGTATTAAACGATAAGCTATTAATCGGTAGGATCGTT
The DNA here is from genome assembly GCF_024521655.1 of Durotheca rogersii. Classification (NCBI taxonomy): domain Eukaryota; kingdom Fungi; phylum Ascomycota; class Sordariomycetes; order Xylariales; family Xylariaceae; genus Durotheca; species Durotheca rogersii. Next base: position 72,087 of record NW_026251293.1, read on the forward strand.
TAACTTCCTAACCCGTTAATACCTCCTCGATAACCCCGCTTTTGCTTTAATTTTTACGATCTATACGGATCTAATAAACCTCTAACGAGTTATTATTAATTCCGAGAAGTTTTCCTAAGCTTACTTCGCCGTAACGCTATACCTTCCTAAGCTCCGGAAACTATATAGCTTTAATATAATTAAGAACGGCGCCTTCGATCGGGCGGCGTACGTATTCGGTTAATTATAGCGAACCTAAGAAAACGATAGCCTCGAGCCTATTATAACCCCTTAATCCGTTTATTACGTCGCGTTAATAAACTAATAAGATAACTATAATTACGGTTTTTAAAGCGGCATTTTACCATATCTTATCTTTAAATAACCGATCGAAGTCGCCCGCTAAGCCTAAGAAAATAAGGAGCTTAATTTCCTTAATATAATAAGGGAATACGCCGAGGTAATAAAGTAATTTTATAGCGTTCGGATTTTAAAAAGGGAGGTTAGTATCGTTAAGCGTTTCCGGTAAGCCGTAAATTATTAGAAGCGAATCGACCTTATTAACGTTATAGCCTCGGTTTAAAGTACGTCGATCGGCGAATTCCTTAGCTATAAATCCTTCGTCTGGTTTATCGCGTAAGCTAAGGTCTACCGTTCTTCCATAGCCTTAGTACTTAATTTCCCCCGCTCCTTCGTATTAACAGACGTAAACCTCCGTTACGATAACCTCGTTAAGGTTACGACCCGTCCTCTCCTTTTCCCCGGCTTAGTAAGGATTAGAGCTTTCTAGTCTAGGGAAACCTTTATACCGTATAGGTAGAAGGAAGATACCTAGTCGACCTTTAGAACGCGCCCGCTCCCTTATTATTCCCTTAATTAAGAGTAATAAACCGAGATTAAGAAGAAGGTAACCGAAATAAAGAAAAAGTATACTAATCGGATTAGATCGGTAAGGATAAACTAAGCTAAGTTAGCTATAAAGTAATAAAAAGGCCTTTTTATTATATTAAACGATAAATTAAAGGCTCGGCTTTAGTAATTAAATAATAGCCGGTAAAATAAAGTTTTACGATAGTTATTAAAGGAAGATATTAATCGGGATATACCGTACTATCCTTTTTAATTTAATTATTCCTTATAATATAATTAAATTAAGAAGGCTATAATAATACGGTAAGATATATCCTCTTAATATATTACGTAATGCGTTACGATAAGCCTTATACCTATATAAAGTAACCATAGATTACGTAAGTACGGGTTATATTATACTTATTATCGAATTTACTACCTAGTTAGATTATTATCTTTATTATTTTTACCTTAATTAAATATTTATTTTTATTATTAGATTTGTCGTTCTCCGATTAGTATATTTATCTTAGTTATAGGCGCTTAAGTTACTTCATTATACTGCTATAACCGAATAAGTAACTTTTACGTTTTATTCCTTTTCTCTTATTACCTCTTATGCCTTCGGGCTAGCGATTACTATATCTCTACGACTAAGGGGCATAGCTAAGATATAATAACTACATTAGATTCCTCGTCTCTCGATTAGTATAGTAATACTAATTTCATCCGTTTTAGACCATCGTACGTACTATAGTCTTCAATAGAGTATACTTTCGAGTAAACCTATCCGGGCCTCTAGCATCGCGTAGGCTCTGCTCCTTCTTAACAGGAAACGCCTTTATAATCAAACTCCTAACGCTCGCGTAATATTAATACTACCTTTTTCCTTCGAAAATCGCGTAGCTTATTTCCCTAAGTATCTTTAAACCCGGGTCGGTCGTAATTATCGAAAGCTATTATAATTACTATTAGCGGCTCGCGTTTAGGATTAACGCCTTACGTTTAATTTATATCGTAAATAAAGGCTTAAGAGTTATTTATAAGCCGTATTTCGGATGAAATATTATGTAATCATATTACTCGAGCGCTTATATAAAGCGATAGCTTAGAAAAAAGGTTACCGATTAAGTCGCTAAACGCGTTTAACGCTCCTTGGCAGTAATAAAAAACGTACGTTTAAATAACTAGCGAATTAAACGTTACGAAATAATTAAAATTATATTAAAGTACTTCTTTACGCGTAAAACATATACGTACCGCTTTTTTAAAGCCGAAACGATCTGACTTAATTAATATCGCAGCTATTCTTGTAGATAATGAACAGGAGCAGCGTGGGCACGCTGACGGAGGCACGAAAAGGGCTACCCAACTGCCAACAACTGGCCCAGTGCCGATCAACCAAAGATCACAGCTGTAAACAGCTGTAATCGGTTAATCGGCCAGCTGAAAACGGCAGCTGGGAAAGGGGACTGGAAAAGGCAACGAGGATGGCTAGAAAGGCATGGCAAGAAACGAGTGAATGGCTGTAGGTCCTGATGTCTATAGGTCTAAGTCTAGCTGATGAAAATATGAGTGCGCGACCCATATAAATATACATCGAAAAGGCTACGTAGCCTAGATCCACCGCACCACTACAATAAGAGCTAGAACGATTCGTCGGAAACTTACATTAAGCGTAATTCGTTTAACGCTTTTCGAAAAGGCGCTTAGTCCTCGCTTACCTAGCGCTAAACTACCGATAGAAATACCGACTTCGAAAAAGCTTTATATGTATTATAACCGACGAGTTCATTTACCGAAAGATACATCGAATTAAAAATATAAATAGGCTTTAATAATATTAAGGGTAATTAAAAAGAATCGCCGATTAAGATTATATTTACGCTATTAAAAACCTGCGAATTATGTGGAAATATTTACCGTAAACGGCGATTAATAAACCTAAGTATACGTAGCTTTAATATATTCTTTTCGTCGATAATTAAATAATGAAGGTTAATAAGGCGTCGTTATACCTTAGCGAAAGCGTTATTAAAAAGCGGCTTAAAGTTACGTTTTATAAGTAAATAAAGGAAAGAATATATCGTCCTCCCGTAAATATTATTATTCGTAGCGTTAGTTAGGATAATAAAGGCTACCGAGTTCTAAGTAAAAGCCTAGCAAACGTAGGAGGTTAAAATCTTACTTAGATACGATTTTTTTAATACCGTTACTACCGTTGATTTAAAATAAAAGCTAGTCTTAGTTAGGACTTTATACGTAGCCGAGAACGATATTATAAATTAGTTTTTATTCCGGATTTAACGTATTATAGACATCTAAGGAAACGATTTCTTACTCCAGCGTATCCGTAGTACTTATTATCTCGCGTTAATAAGTAAAATCGTAAAAGTAAGGGTACTTATATCGAGTTATATATATAGCTTCATCGTAATTTACGTTGATATCTTTATTCCTAAGTACGTTAAATATTTTCTATGTAAGTGTTTAGTTCGGGAGTAGACGCGTTAATTTAACCTAGTCCTTTTCGTTTAAAGCCTATTCTTTTTCCTTTAGGAGCTCGAACTTTTCTTCGTTGGGTCCGGAAAGGTTGCCGTAATAGTTATTCTCGTATTAATAGGTTACTTAATATCGCGTATACGCTAATATATGCGTTAGAAATTAAATACTATTAATTAAACGTAACTCGTTCTTATTAATATACAGATAATTTAATATAAGTTTAACGCAGTAAAACGACTCTAGCTCGTTAAGGCCTTTATTTACGTGATAGATAAGGTAATAATTAAGTATACGTTCTTTTACGTTGCGTTAGAAAGGGCGTTAATCGTAAGCGTATAGCTTATTAAAATTCTAGATCGATACGAAGTAAAAGAAGCTTAATTTAATAACCTTTAATACTTTTAAATCACGCTAGAGATACTTCTTATAAGCATTACGCTTATTAAAAACGTCGCTAAAGCCGAGCTCGAGGCTATAATCCTATTCCGTTAAGGGCTAGTAATTTACGTTACGTATAATACGCGAATTAACTTAAAAGGGTAGCCTATATAATATATAGTAGACCTCCTACGTAGAGTAATTTCGTTTCCCGATTAGTTTATTTATTAACTTCGATGTAAAAGAAAGAAAAGAATTTACGTTAGAGACCTTTAGTAGGATCTACTTAGTAAGGATATTATAACTATCGGTTTTAATTTCTATTACGTAAAACGTAGACGCCTACATTCACGCTTTACGGTATATAGGCTTATATAGGCTGGTTTAATTACTACGTAACACACTCCTTAGTTTTTAAACACCTCTAGTAGGTGGGTTAATAACTACTACGTCCGACCGCCTCTTTTTTAGGGGCCCCTCGTGGAGAATTAAACCCCCTACCTCTTGACGCGACGCCTTACTACTAGTTCTAGTCTAGCTCTGGGGCTCCGCGTAAGAGGCTACGCTTACTGCGCCGTATACGCGCAATTAAAGGAACCGAACCACTAAGCCACAGTACCTTGGAGCGCTAACCGGGCTTATAACTATTACGTAGCTAGCGAGAGCTAAGCTTAGGTTAATAGGTTATTCGTAAAAGGAGTAATAAAATACGAGTAAAAAGGTATATATTAACTAACTAGAAAAGAAGGAAAGCTACTAAAGAGTATAAAGTAATCTATAGGTATTGAACAGGAGCAGCGTGGGCACGCTGACGGAGGTACGAAATAAGGGCTATCTAGCTGCCAATAACTGGCCTAGTGCCGATTAACTAAGATTACAGCTGTAAACAGCTGTAATCGGTTGATCGGCTAGCTGAAAACGGCAGCTGGGAAAAGGGGACTGAAAAGGCAAAGACGAGGATGGCTAGAAAGGTACGGCAAGAAACGAGTGAATAGCTATAGGTCCTAATGTTTATAGGTCTAAGTCTAGCTGATGAAAATATGAGTGCGCGACCTATATAAATATACATCGAAAAGGCTACGTGGCCTAGATCTACCGCACTACTATAGCCTCCCTAGTTTAATTGATCCGCAAGGAGCAATTAAACTCCTAATACAACAGGTACGGTGGCTCTCGTTTCCTGTTAATCCTAAATAACCTAATCAACCTGATCCCGATTAACCCTAATTAACTAAAAGCTAGCTAGTTTAATTAAAGGCCAATAGGATAAGTCAGGAAGAAATAGGGTGATCCTGATAACTAGGAACGATTGCAATAGCAATAAGTGGGTGGTGGGGTAGGTAACTGACTGCAACCGTGCCTGACTATGCCTGAACCTGAATAATCCCGAACCTGTTTAATCGTTGCTAACTAGGAGCTAAGCTAGTTTAATTAACGATCGATAGGAAATAGGAAAGATCTGATAATAAGAACTAGGCTGGCGGAGCTATAACCTGTAAACTGACCTAATCAACCTATTCCTAATTAACCCTGATTAACTGGGAGCGAGCCAGGTCCATTAAGGCTATTAAGAAATAATAGGGATCCGTTAGGAAAACAGGAACTGCAACGGGTAGGTAAAATAAGCGTAGCTCCCGTAAGAAACGAAAGAAATAATCCCTATACGATGTAACGTAATCCCGTCCTTCTCGTCCATAACTATCTTTTGCCGATCCTTTTCAACTGATTCCTGATCCTATAAACTAACTGATATATCCTATTTAATGCCCGTTTCTATGACTCGTTTCTGGTAACCGTTCTAACTATTGTTCGTCTGGTAGCATCTACCGGGCTTCCCTTAACCCTCGATCCTTTCCCTATACGTGGTTCTAGGGGCTCTGGCTCTTCCTACCAACCACATATCGGTAAGGGCGATAAGAGAGGTCTCCGGGTATTAACCTATAACTATTCTGTAACTATTTCTGGGCCGTCTTTTTTAATATCCTATTTAATTCGTTCGTATCGGTATCGTCTGTAGGTCTATCGCGTTAATCGGTAGGTTCCCCGATCAGGTTCGTGGGTATAAGGTATGTCGGTATCTTCTTAGTAATTAAGGGCATCGTGGTACCTATCGGTTAGGGAGAAACCTCCCTAGGTACCGTAATTAGCTAGCAGGGATAAAACAAGGGCGATCGGATTTATCGGCAAGCCTCTTGTAATTAAAATAAACCGATCGGAAAGGACTAACTGCCTTTAAGCGCGTACGAGGTTGTAAAAAGGGGTAGTGGCGGTAACGGAGTTAGATTAACTAAGAAAACGGCCATCTAGGTACTAAAAAACGAAGACGAAACCAGATAAAAACGGGCATAGCTCCTTTAAAAGAGACAATTGAGAAACGAGGATAAAGGTTCCTGCTGATCGGCGGACGAGCTTTTAGGTAAGCTAATTAAAAGCTGATGGGAGGGCGTAGTTATTAATGGTCGCTATGGTTGTTTGCCCTCCCTATTAATCCTAACCTAAAAAGCTAAGGCTAAAAGCCACGAAAACGGCTCTGGAGCCACGAAAATAGCTCCTGATTAACTGAAAGATAGGGAATCTCCTGATCGTCGTATCCTGAACCTGATAACTATAAAAACGGGCGTAAAAGGTTACTCCTAAGACTGATGAGGTTGCGGCTCGGGCTACTAGGTGGTCGCCACTGAACAGGAGTAGCGTAGGCACGCTATAATGGAGGCACGAAATAAGGACTACCTAACTACCAATAACTAGCCCAGTGCCGATTAACCTAAGATTATAGCTATAAATAGCTATAATCGGTTAATCGGTTAGCTAAAAACGGTAGCTGGGAAAGGGGGACTGGAAAGGCAAAGACGAGGATGGCTAGAAAGGCACGGTAAGAAACGAATAAATGGCTATAGGTTCTGATGTCTATAAGTCTAAGTCTGGCTAATGAAAATATGAGTGCGCGACCTATATAAATATATATCGAAAAGGCTACGTGGCCTAGATCCACCGTACTACTACAGTATATATAGTAATACTCGACTAACTTAAGTAAGCTAAGTAGTTCCTACTAATAGTATATACCTACGTAATATACCCCTTAGTTAAGCTTACGATAATAAGGTTAATTATAATCCTTTACTCGCGATAATAACCTAAGGGGGTTATTCCTTAGTTTCGCTATACCTCGTTAAGGTTAATCGACTACTAGGTACCTTATCTCGGGCTTTCCTATGTCCCTTTATCCGTATATACTCCGGTTTATTACTAATAATATTTTCTCCTAAGTTATATACTCTTCGTATCCTTTACTTAATACTTTATAGTTTATTATAAATGAAAATAATTACTCGCGTAATTACTCGTATAATTATCCGTATAATTACTCGCTTTCGATTAAGCGGTAGTTAGCTATATAGGTAATATAGTAATAGTTACTCTAGTATTAATACTAAGATTTAATCTCCTTTATTACTATTACGCGCGCTCGCGCGCGTTACTTATACTAACCGATTCTATCGTTTCTCTTACGAAAGCGGTTAAATATAAATATATCTAGGATTTCTCGCTCTCGAATTAAACGTATCTTTCTTTTTCCCTTTCTTCCTTAGGTTATCCGTCGTAAGTATATATACTTAATTATAATTAAGTAATTCCATTAATTACGCGATCGTAAGTTAATATAACTAATAAAGCTTTATTAATTTATTATCGTAAGGTAAGTTTACTTCCTTTATAATTTACGTAAAACGTAGCTCGCGTATTATACGAATCGTAATATATTTTTATTAAGCGACCGTAAGATAATAACTTAACTTATTACGATAAAGGTTATTATTTATAACTAATATATTATTCTTAATATTAAAGTATCCTAGGATAATAAAGTAATCGTTAATTACTTTATATTAATAAATAAAAGATTATTCGAAATAATCCGTTTATTACTTACTCGCTATTTACCGGTAGTAGTATAATACCGTAATTAACGATCTTTTAATATATCCGATACTTAAAAGCTTCGTAAAATTATATTAACGCTTTAAGATACCGTAGCCTCGTTAAAGTAAAAGATATTCGGCTTTTCCGCCGCGGGCTTCTAGCTTACCTCTCGTATTCGTACGGAAAGTAACGCTAAAGCTTCGGCCGGTAATCCCGCTCGCCGCGGAAGGATACCCTTTATTCCCGGGTCCGGGGCCTTAATTATCGCTTAATTCCTTAAGGACCCCTTTATCGACGAAAGTAACGTCGATATAATTATACCTAGCTCTTTAACGTAACGTACCTAAGCTTTCGTTACTCGCGTTTCTTAAGATATCGTATCCCGAGTTATTAAGCTTTCTATCGACGAATCTTCCGATAAATAATCCTCCGAGGAAGACTTCCCTTTCTTATACGAAAGAAAAGTCGAAAAAAGCTACCGCTTAATTATATTAATTACTCGTAAGGTTCTTCCGCGTAAAACCCGAGCTTAAATTCGCGTACGTTAAGTTACGTTTTTTAATAATATCGTTATTACTTACGTAACTTAAGCGATCGTTATTATTATTATTCCGATCCGTAATAATATCGTAAAACGAGAACGAGGATAGAAACGAATCCGTAGCGCTTCCTCGGCTTCTAAAACTACTACCGCTTTCGCTATTTTCTTTAACCCGACCGCTCCGGCGGTTCCGTTTAATATTCCTATAACGTTAATTACTCTAGCTCTTATTACTTCCGTTATAGGAATTACTTCGGCCTTTTATAATCGAAAGTACGGAGCTCGACGCGTAATTCCTTATTTAACTTATATACGTAATACGGCTTAAAATAAGTTTACTAAAGAATACTTCGATTCTTTTTAAAGTACGGGCCGTTATTACCGTTATTTATCCGGCTACGCCTACGTATTCCTATAGGTATTCTTACCTCCGTACGTCGAAGTCTAAAGCTAATATTATATAGTACCGACGCTCTTATCTTACCGGCTACTTACTTTATCGTCGCCCGTATCGAATCCTCGGTTAATATATAAGCTTTATTTTACGTTAATTAATATTCGCTAACGTTACTTATAAGCCTTTAAGCTCGTTACGATAATAAAGAAACTTTTAACCCTTTATTAAAACGGAAAGTAAATACCTACGGTATCCGAAACCGCTAAGTCGCGCCGAAAAGCGGCTAATTCCGATTAGTTTACTTAATTAGGCGTAAGTCCTTTCGTTACCGGCCTATCGATTACCGTAGCCGTACCCGTCCTTAGCTTTATACCTACTAGCCCTTTTATTATTCCGGCTAACGTAAGTAACGTTTCCGCCGCCTTATCGACCGTAATACCTAGCGCGTCTTCGTCGGCCGCCGCTTCCGAGTAAGAGTTAGACGTAAAGATAAAAGACGTTAGGGGAAAAGAAATAAAAGAATAATCTTCCGAGGACGAAGAGTAATCTTCTAAGGAAATAATATCTAAGGTCGTTCGCGATTACGCGCCTATCTTTTTCGAGTAATACCTATACGAAGTATTATACCGATAAGCCGACCGCTTATACGAGGAGATTATTGAATACTAAAACGAATCCGCTAATACTTACGTATTCCGTTAGTCCGGCCTTACTCGGAACTTCCGTAGCTAAGTTTTTTCGTCTTAGAGTAATATTTATATATTAAGATCTAGGAATAATACGAGTTCTGTATTTAATAATAAGGAGAACTATCTTTATATAATAGTAATATTTTATATTTATATATTAGCTAATTAAAGAAAGAATTTACGTATCGTTAATACTTACGGCGATTCTTTAAGTATTATTATAATTATTTTTCCGCGAGTATCCTATAGGTTAAGTAATACTTTAAAGTACTCGAACGATTAACGTAATAAAGCTTTTGTAAATCCGTTTATTAGTATTTAATTAGTAAGGAGGTAAATTACTTTAAAGGTATCCTTTTAATATTTCTAGCGTAGCTATATATTTTATATATCTATATAACGTAGCTTAGTATTAATCCTTTCTTTCTTCCCTATTACTAGTCTTATCGTTTATTAATTATCGCTATATACCCTCTAAGGTTCTCCTAGCTCTAAGGTAATATCCCTAAAGAAACGTTTAAGAGCTATCGTTTCCTTAGCTATATACTCTAAAGCGAATAATTTAGCTTTAGTCGTCGATATCGATACTATATCTTAGCGAGCGGCTTTCTATATAATCGGGCCTTTAAATAAAGATATTACGTATCCTTAAAACGACTTTCTTAATTCGGAATCGTTTATAAACGAAGCGTTACTATTAATTAAGAATACCTAAACGTTATTACTCTTACCCCTATACCTAATACTAAGGAAGCGCGTAGCATATAGGTATTTAATCGTTTAGTTAATCGCTTTAAAGTACTAAGGTCCTAGATTAATTAGGAAATGGAATAATTAAAACGCTACGAAAGCGACGTTTAGGCGTATTATAATTACGCTATAATATAATAACCCTACTTTCTCCTAGTATTTCTTAACTTATTATTTCGAAGTAACGCCTATATACTTTACTAGCTCGGTAATTAATAGTAATATTATTAGAAATTAATTATTATCCGCTAGTTTAAAGCGTTTAATAATCTTCTCGATATAAGCGTCGTATATTAAGGTTATAGTTCGTACTTTGCGATTACGTATTACCTTAATTCCTAAATATTACTTTATCGGTCTAAGCTCTTTCGTTTCGTAGGTATTGTAGTAGTGCGGTAAGACATGCCCTCTTGATGCATTACGTGATACGCTACGATAGGCCTTATGCCTATATAGAGTAACTATAGTACCCGTAAGTACGGGATATGCTATAGTTATTATTTAATTTATTACCTAGCTAGATTACTATCTTTACTATTTTTACCTTAATTAAAGATTCGTTTTTATTATTAGATTCGCCGTTCTCCGATTAATATATCTATCTTAGTTATAAGCGCTTAAGTTACTTCGTCGTACCGCTATAACCGAATAAGTAACTTTTGCGTTTTACCCCTTTTCTTCCCTTATCTCTTGTACCTTCGGGCTAGCGACTACTACATCTCTACGACCAAGGGATATAGCTAAGATACGATAACGATATTAGATTCCTTGCCTCTCGATTAGTATAGCGATATTAGTTTTATCTATCTTAGACCATCGTACGTACTATAGTCTTCGATAAAGTGCACTTTCGAGTGAACCTATCCGGGTCTCTAGCATCGCGTACGCTCTGCTCCTCCTTACTATTATATCTCCACGACTAAGGGGTATAGCTAAGATACGATAACTATATTAAATTCCTTACCTTTCGATTAATATAGCGATATTAGTTTTATTTATCTTGGACTATCGTACGTATTATAGTCTTCGGTAGAGTATACTTTCAAGTAAATATATCCGGGTTTTTAGTATCGCGTACGCTTTATTCCTCCTTAGTAGCGACTACCCTATGATTTTTTCGACCCCTTAACCTTAGTTTACGGAGTTTTTATTACGTTATTAGGATTTAGAGGATACCGATCGCCGTCGGCGCCGCTATTTAACCTACGAAGTAGTCCGTATTTTACGTTAAATAAAGTATCCCGCCTTATGGTTATTTATTTACTATAGGGAGATACGTATAAGCCTAGGAACTTTTACGATATTATAGTTATTAGGATACTACCTAGCCCTTAATACTTATAACGCTAATAAGCTATCGATATTACGATTTAATACGACGAATAAATAGCGCTTATAGCGATTAGCGTAAACCTCGTATAACCTTTTACCTGCTTATAGGGAGGTATCCGTAAGCCTAGGAAACCTTTTGTCGTAATATTAGCGCTATTAAGAATGGTACTTAGTTCTCGATACTAACCGCTCCTTCGAACCGCTAATAGTATAGTATATCTTATACGAGTAAATAAAGCTTATAACGATTAGGGTAGCCCTCTTATAGTTATTTACTTATTATATAGAGGACGTACGAGCGCCTTAATATAAATTACGATAACTTATACGACCCGCTACTCCTTTATTAATACTAAAGGCGGATAAAGGCTAATAGTAATTATGCCTTAACCGACCTTACGATAGCTTCTTTTTCCCTTTAAACCTATTAATCGATATAGATTAAATATATAGATATTAATAATTTATTATGCTAGAGGTATTTTAGGATACCTAGGCGTAGCGATTCGACGATATAGTATACGATATGATATAGATATTTATATTAATAGTATAGATAGAATTAATAGACTAATAATTATTAGTAACCGATAGTTCTAAAGAGAACTAGGAATTAATATTAATAGGATTACGTAGATATAAAGGATTAGGGAAACGGAATTAGAGTCGAGTTAATAGGTATACCTATATATAGGCTAGGCTTATATTGCTAACTAATAATTAATATGGCGAGAAGTATTAATATAGGCGTAAAACGGCGCCTCGCGGTAATACCGTTAATACTATTAAATAGCTTCCGTTAGATCGAGACCGGCTTATGGCTATAACCGGTATCGTATCTAACGCGATTCTTTACTCGGGATCTATTCTTTATACGTATTACCTTAACGAAGGTTATACGTTAGAAGTTCTAGACTTTAATAAGAGGGATTATCGTCGATTTATTTATAATAATTAAACTATTAGTTTATAAAATACGTATCGTATTTTAATTAGGCGTTAGTCGATTAGAGAAGCTCGTATAATACCCGGACCCTATCGATCGGGATAGTATAATAAATAATAATATACTTATACTAAAGGAAAAGTATTAGGATATAGATAATAGTTATTATACCTTTACTTCTATGTTAGATAATAAGACCTTTATTATTCCTTTTTCTACTTTATACCTCGTATCGTTAGATTAAACGGAGTTTATAGCTAAGAAACGGAATAAATCGTTATCGGGACCTAAAGTAACGAAGATTAAACTACTAATAAAAACCTTAAGAGTCGATATTAGCTCTTCGCCTCTATATCCGCCCGAAGAGGAGAAGGACGATGATAAAACTCTTACTTAGCTACCCCTTACCCGCGGCTCTATATTTATCCCGTTAATTCCTATGGTATTATTTTAGAATAATAATAACGGGGCCTTTAGTAGTTAGAATATACCGGTAGCTACCCCGATTATCGTATTATTAGCCATTAGATTCCTTAACCCTACCGATTATCTTAGGCTTAAGTTTAATAAATATAACGTAATTTAATAGCTAGAAAGGATAAATCGATTATTTAACCGCTACCGTATAAGCGACGACGATAAGATTAAGGAGATCGGCGAATAGATTGCGATTAAGATTATTAAGGAGCGTATTAATAACGTTACGAAGGATTAAACGATCTAAAGAGTTATCGTTATAGCCCTAAAGTACCGTTTTAAAATTACCGATGGACTAGGCTAAGCTAACGTTAAACGAAAATTCGTATAGCTAAAACGAAGTAACGTAATTAACGATTCTAAAGCGATTTTTACGTATCTTATAAATTATAAACGTCTCTTTAAGCTCGTAAGCGATAACGGAAAGCTTCCTTAGAAAGTAGGATACCTAACCGATAGATTCTAGATATTTCTAATTATAAAGTTCTATAAAACGAGAAACTATAACTATAATAAGATCGGAGATATCGATTACCGGATTTTTTATACCTAGCTTTATAAGTAAGCGGAACGTCGTATAGTGGTATAAATTACCGATAGGACCTAAGCCGAGAAGCGACGATAGTAAAAGACGGTAACTTTCGAGGAGCTTAAGAAGCTTATAATATAGATAGTTTAACGATTAACGACTCTTAACCTTTAGATACTTCTACCGCCGCCTTTCTCGTAACCTAAACCCTTTTATAGCTACTTAAGTACTAGTTAGGAAGCTAATATATAGGCCCTTTACGACCGATTTAACGCTTTAGAGATAAAAATAACTTCGTAGAACTACCGTTAGGAGAGTAGTTCTTATAGCTTTAAGGATACGTACGGCGCCGATTAATAATATTAATAAGAAAACCCGTTCCTAGTAAACGCGGTTCGAAACCTAAGTCTTTATAACTTATAAATTAGCGGGAGGACCTTAGTAGGCTCTAGACGTAATATTATATTAGACTACCGAGGCATACGTAATAGGATTTTATTAACTTAAACGAATAACTATAAGGAATTCGAATACTAGTTTTATAATACTTTCGATCGGCTTTATAACTATAGCCGTTACTCGTTACTAATGGATATAACGTAGAATCGGTTCTACTATAGGAATAATAAGCGATTATATTACTTCGAGAACGGAAACCCGGATAAGTTAAAGTTAATATTAATCCTAGGATCGATTATTACCTAAGCTAAGCGTAAAGGAGAACCGATCGCTTATTATATCTTATTTTACGTATATTAAAATAGGGAATCTCTAGAGTAGGTACGTAGGATAGTATATTATTATTTAGCCGGAAAGCTAAAGCTTATATCCTTTAACCTACGATACTTTAAGAACGAAGAAGTAATATTAAAGTAAGAAGAGATACTAAGAGCTATATTAGAGATTAACGTTATTTAGATAGTCGAACGTAAATATAGCTACGAATTATACGAAATAAGGATCTTAGGTTATAATTAAATTAAGGGTTTTCTCGACGACGAAGGTATTTATTATTATAAGGGTATTATTAAGACGGACTTAGTCGAAGTTAACGTAATAAAGCGAGCTAAAGGTTTTAACGGCGAATATATCGAAAGAAAAGTACCCGATTAGGAGGATATAAAAGTCCTATTATTATAACTTAGGCGTAGACCGACTAAAGCCGGTAAGAACGCTATTTCGAATACGAACGACCTAGTTAGGAAGGCGAAGATTATTAACGAGTTATTAAGAGAGTTTTAACTAGATAAGATTAATAAGAATAATAAGAAACGCTTAAAGGTTTCGTAGGACGACTTAATTAAGTTAATGCCCGGGTTTTCGGAATAAGGAGTTAAGTACCTTACGATACGCGTTATAGAGATCAACGAAGGTTAGCTTAAGGTTATTAAGATTATAAAGGAATAGGTATAAAAAAATCGGGAAGAAAGCGTTAAAATACCTAGCGTACCGTAAACTACCGCTTCGTTTACTAACCCTTCGAATAGAATAACGGTAAATTCTATTATCGCGAAGGATACTAAAAACTATATCCGGCTTCTTCCTAAGTTAGTAATTAACGTAAGACCTAACGGAAACGAAGCTCTCGTATCTACGGTAATCGATATAAGGACGTAGTTTAATATAATCGTAAAAAGCTACGTAAAGAAGTAGCGTCTTTTTATAACCGGTACTAAGGCGATATAGCGAGGTTTTAGATCCTTTATAGAGATCCTATGTATAGAAATAATCGACGGTTTTCTTTAATTTACCGATTATTACCTTCGCTTACCGATCTACGTCGTTAAAGATAGGTTCGTTAGTTATTCCTTATTACTTAGTATAAACTTTATTTTTTAGTTCCGTATAAAACTCGAATTCGACGGAAGTACCTTTATAGGAACCGTTAACTTTAACTCGGCCCGGATAATAATTCCTTTCGTTATTAACTTAAGAAGCGATACGTTACTAAGCCTTATATTCGGCGATTAGGAAAACTAGATGCTATTAATACCCTAGGCCGCTTTAATAACGTATATAAGCCTAAAAACGCGTTCTTAGCCGAGTATTTAAAGACCGACGCTAGCCTTTAAGTTAAAATTAATTATGCCCGCTTTTATAACGACGATATAAAGGTAATACCTATCTCCGAATCTAAGGATTTATCGGCTTTCGAACTTAGTTTAGATAAGGGAAATAAGGCGATCGTTAGATTAAGCGACGAAGAATTCCTTTACGTCTTTAATAAAGCCGTTACGAAGGTAATTCGATATACGACGTAAGAATCGAAATAATATAGGCGAGACTTAGCCTTTATTTCAGAATTAGCTTATTAAGTTAAACGTACGTTTTTAGTTAATATTATATATAAACCTAAGTCGCGTAAAATTTAGCCCGTAGATAACGTACCGTCGGACGGTTAGATACCGCTAGGAATATTCGATTAAAAGGATTAAGTAATAAGGAAGGTTAAGTCGAAGTACGAACCGCTAAAGGTATTATAGCGCGATAAATTCTATAAGAATATTATATTAAGATTCGCTAGTAACCCCCGAGGTATTAGATTGATAATAAAAAGGCTTAACGTTATTAAAGTAGGTTTATTAGATACGGAGTTAACCGATTAAGAGAAAGACGTACTTATTAAGATCCTATATCGAAAAGAGATAGCCTTAGCCTAGGATTTCTTTAAAATCAAGAAAATACGACCTAAGGTTTACTCCGATTATAAGATTAGGACGGTATTATATAACGCTTAATAAGCTAAGGGTATCCTTATTTTAGTATCCCTTAAGGAACGAATAATCGAAGTCTTACGTATACGACTAAAGAACGGAATCCTAGAAGAGAATTACGGTTTTTATCGAAATACGTAATTCGTAATCGAGAAGAAAGATAGTAGTTTACGACTTATTAACTCTACGATAAAACTTAACGCCTAGATTATTTACGATACCTTCTTACCCTAAGATAGAGATTTCTTTACCTAAGAATTCGTTATATATTTTATCCTTATAGTCGTCGACTTTTTCTTTAGGTACGACTAAGTAACGCTAGCGGAAACGAACCGTAACCTAACTACGTTTGTTATTCTTATTAGCCTTTTACGTATAACGACTTTATTATAAGGCGCGACGAACTTAATTACCGCTTTCTTCCGAGCCGTTATACGAATTCTTTATAATTTAGTTCTTATTAAGTACGAGTCCTTCTTCGACGACGTTAGTATTAAAGGGCTAGTATCGAGATACGATAATTAAAAGGCTTTTCCGGGAATACGACGCTTTATCCTAAAGTACTTAGAAAATATCGACGCCGTTTTCCTTAACTTCGAATTAGCCGGTATTATTATTAGCGCCGTTAAATCTACTTAGTATAAAGGTAATGCGGTAATCGTCGGATATTTATACGGTATAAACGATAGGAAGCCCGCGGAAGCGAAGATAGTTAAGATCTTCAAGTAGAAGTTATATAAGAATATAAACAAAGTAAGGTCTTTTATCGGTATTACGGTTTTCTTTAGGATATAGATCGATTATTACGCTATAATCGTTAAATCCTTCTTAGTATTAATACGTAAGGAAGTATACTTTATTTAAGGTATCGATTAATAATATGCTATAGATTCGCTTAAGATTATTCTTATTAACGTATCGGTATTAATTATTTTAAATTATATTATCGAATAATTAATTCGAGTAAAAGTCGACGTATTAAGAGACGGTTAAGGCTACGTATTAGGTTAGGATAACGATAAAAGTAACTTTAAACCCTCGAGATACGAGTTAGGATCTAAAGAAAGACGGAGTTAAATTACGACGCTACGAAACGAGAGTATTTAGGAATCGTTAAGTCCTTACGACGGCTTCGAAACTACCTTTACGGTATTTACTTCGTACTTAAAACCGACGCTAAAGTATTAATCGCTTAACTTAACGACGGATTCTTTAGTTTCCTAGATACTATCCTTATTAGGTAGATAACTTATATTAAGATATTTAGCTTCGATATTTAATATATATCCGATAAGAGATATTCCGCTACGGATGGTTTTTTACGTAAACCTAACGGCTTAAACGATAACGACGACGATTAATAGGAAGGCGATATAAAAGACTTTATTAATATATAGCTTAATATAGTATACGTAAATATAGTCGTATTATTTAACGTCGTCGAGTAATCTAGCGATAAAGCCCTATCGTTATAACCGCCGGAAGAATAATTAATAAAGTCGTAGGAAATAGTAACGTTTCTTATGCGATTTTAATTACTTAGCCGATTAAAAGATAACCGATTAGTAAGGTATTAAAAGCAATAAACCCGGTTTAAGAAGGAAGCGCTTAAATACGTCGTTTCGGAAGGTATCCTATAGAGGAAGCCCGAGAAATATAAAGGTATACGACGAGTTATCGATTAGGAGAAACTACGTAAAGCTATAATTAAGGATTACTACGAGGATTTCGGCTATAGGGAACGTATTTCGACTTACGATCGGATAGTTAAACTATATTATTAGCGCGGTATATTCGAATACGTCGCCTAAAAGATTAAATCGTATTTTAGATATTAAAAAGGAAATAATACCCGGAAAGTCGATTCCGCTTTATATAACGAGCTAGTTAACGTTTTTACTTACTAGGTAATGTAGTGGTGCGGTGGATCTAGGCCACGTAGCCTTTTCGATGTATATTTATATAGGTCGCGTACTTATATTTTCATTAGTTAGACTTAGACCTATAGATATCACGACCTATAGCCATTTATTCGTTTCCTGCCATGCCTTTCTAGCCATCCTCGTCTTTACCTTTCTAGTTACCCCTTTCCCAGCTACCGTTTCAGCTGCCCGATTAATAGATTATAGCTATTTATAGCTATAATCTTGGTTAATCGGCACTAGGCCAGTTGTTGGCAGTTGGGTAGCCTTTTCGTACCTCCGTCAGCGTGCCTACGCTACTCCTGTTCAGTAGCAACCACCTAGTAGCTCGTCCTTACCTTAGCCTTAGGAGTAACCTTTTGCGACCGTTTTTGCAGTCATTAGGTTTAGGATACGTCGATTAGGAGATCCCCAGAGCCTCGTTTAATTAGGAGCTATTTTCGTGGCTCCAGAGCCGTTTTCGTGGCTTTCGGATTAAGCCTTTTTAGGTCAGGCATTAGGATCAACAGGAAGGGCAGACAACCATAGCGACCATTAACAACCACGCCCTCCCATCAGCTTTTAATCAGCTTACCTAAAAGCTCGTTCTCCGATCAGCAGGAATCCCTGTTCTCGTTTCTCAGTTGTCTCTTTTGAAGAAGCTGTGCCCGTTTTACCCGGTTTCGCCTTCGTTTTTCACCAGTACCTAGATGGCAGTTTTTCGCCCTCAGTTGATCTAACCAAGTTACCGCTACTACCCCTTTTTACAACACGCGCTTGAAGGTAGTTAGTCCTTTCCGATCGGTTTATTTTAATTGCAAGAGGCTTGCCGATAGCTCCGATTGCCCTTGTTTTATCCCTTCTAGTTAGTTACGGCACCTAGGGAGGTTTCTCCTCCTTAACCGATAGGTACTACGATGCCCTTATAATAAGATACCGACATACCTTATACCCACGAACCTGATCGGGACCTACCGATTAACGCGATAGACCTATAGACGATACCGCGATATACGAATTAAATAGGATATTGAATAAGAAAGCCTAGAAAAAACAGTCATAAGTTATAGTCGGAAACAGCCATGATAATGCCCGGAGACCCCTCTTATCGCCCTTACCGATATGTAGTTGGTAGGAAGAGCCCAGAGAGCCCCTAGAACTACGTACAGGGGAGGGATCGAGGGTCAAGGGAAGTCCGGTAGATACTACCGGACGAATAACAGTTAGATACGAGTCAAACGGAAACAGTCGGGCATAAACAGGATATATCAATCAGTTTATAGGATCAGGAATTAGTTGAAAAGGATCGGTAAAAGACAGCTATGGACGAGAAGGACGGAGATTACGTTGTATCGTATGGAATTGTTTCTTTATTTCTCACGGGAGCTACGCTTGTTTTACCTGCCCGTTGTAGTTCCTGTTTCCTGACTGTTAATCCCTGTTATTTCTTAATGGCCCTGATGGACCTGGCTCGCTCCTAGTTAATCAGGGTTAATTAGGAATAGGTTAATTAGGTTAGATTATAGGTTATAGCTCCGCCAGCCTAGTTATTATCGGATCTTTCCTATTGTTTCCTATTAATCGTTAATTAAACTAGCTTAGCTCCTAGTTGGTAGCGATTAAATAGGTTCGGGATTAATTAGGTTTAAGATCAGGCACGGCTGCAGTTAGTCACCCACCCTACCACCCACTTGTTACTATTGCAATCGTTCCCAGTTATCAGGATTACCCTGTTTCTTCCTGACTTATCCTGTTAGCCTTTGATTAAACTAGCTAGCTTTCAGTTAATTAGGGTTAATCGGGATCAGGATCAGGTTGAATAGGAACGAGAGCCACCGTACTGTAGTGGTGCGGTGGATCTAGGCCACGTAGCCTTTTCGATGTATATTTATATGGGTCGCGTACTCATATTTTCATCAGCCAGACTTAGACCTGTAGACATCACAGCCTACAGCCATTCACTCGTTTCTTGCCATGCCTTTCTAGCCTTCCTCCTCGTCTTTGCCTTTCCAGTCTTCCTTTCCCAGCTGCCGTTTTCAGCTGGCCGATCAACCGATTACAGCTGTTTACAGCTGTGATCTTGGTTGATCGGCACTGGGCCAGTTGTTGGCAGTTGGATAGCCCTCGTTTCGTGCCTCCGTCAGCGTGCCCACGCTGCTCCTGTTCAGTACCTGTTATTATTAGGAGTTCAATTGCTCCTTACGGATCAATTGAACTAGGGAGGCTATAGTAGTACGGTAGATCTAGGCCACGTAGCCTTTTCGATGTATATTTATATGGGTCGCGTACTTATATTTTCATTAGTTAAACTTAGACCTATAGATATCACGACCTATAGCCATTTACTTATTTCCTGCCATGCCTTTCTAGCCATCCTCGTCTTTACCTTTTTAGTTATCCCTTTCCTAGCTACCGTTTTAGCTGGCCGATTAATAGATTATAGCTATTTATAGCTGTGATCTTAGTTAATCGGTACTGGGCTAGTTATTGGCAGTTAGGTAGCCTTTTCGTGCCTCCGTTAGCGTGCCTACGCTGCTCCTGTTCAGTAATAAACGTATAATATATATTAATAAATAACGGATTTATCGTAATAATCGAAGTACGAGACGAATTATTCGGTTTTTTCGAAGCCCGAGTCATTAGAAAAATAGATTTTAAAACGATCGCTAAGTTCCTTTAGGATTAGATATTTCTATAGTACGGCGTATCCCTAGTAATTAAATATAATGATAGTTCCGAGAATAAAAAGAAGGTCCGTAAAGTAATAGAATTAATCGGTATTAGAATTAAAATCGGTATTACTTATTTCCCGTAATCCTAGTATATAATCGAGGTTAGGTATAAAATAATTCGCGAAGGCCTTATAAAAGGTATAAACGGTAACGATCGGGAATAAACGAATTTATTAGGCGTAATTATATAAGTAAATAAAACTTCGACGCGTTTATACGGAATGTCGCTATACGAATTAATATATAAGCGTAAGGCTATTATCTCGATAAAAACCGTTATCCCGACTTAGCGTATTATAAATTAAAAGAATATCCCGGACCGAGAATCGCTTTTAGTTATACGTATACGATTAATCGAGAGACGCTAGAAAGATATATTAGCCGTAGCTAAGGTTCTAGCGGTTAAATATAAGGAAATTACCCGGTACTAGGACGAAAAAAACGCTTACCGGATACGAAAAGAGCCCTTAAAAGCCGACGACCTCGTACTATTATACGATACGCTACGATATATAAATAAGTCGATAGTCGTAAAACTAAAGTACTATTAAAAGGAACCGTACTTAATCGCCGAAGATTTAGGTTATAGTCGTTATAAGCTTAAAGAACTAGATAAAGTTACGTTATTATACCTAGTTTTAAGCCATAAACTACGGAAATTTATTTAAAATATTAACGAGTTTTAAGAGCTAAAGAATCCGAAGGAAGACGAATAAATTATACGTTTACTGCCGATTAAATATAAGAACTAAGAATCGACGATTATTAACAACCCCTAAGCTAAAGGAGGCCTAGAGCCTATGCCCTCGGTAATCGACGACGAAAAAGAAGAATAATTAACTCCGAACGATAAGGTATAAATCGTAATAAAAATACTAAATAAGAAGCTTAAAGGATACGAAGTTATACTTAACGATAAACCCGGATTAAGAAGATCGATCCGATTTAATAAATAACCCTTTTATTATAATACGATAAGGCTATAGTACTTTAAAATAACCTATCTATACCGATCGAAGAATAATAAAACCTAGGAGCTTAATATATAGTTACTTTCTTAAGTAAGGAAGGAAAGAAGTTATTTCCATATGGTTATTAAACCGATAGCTTATATACGAAATTAATACCTTAAATTATAACATTAATAAATACGCCCTTCTTATCTTTTACCTTAAAAGAAAGTATATTTCCATAGATTATTAACGCCGATTAACGCGTTCTTATACTTAGATAAGTTATCCTTTACGTTTATCGTTAGGAACCCGGGATATTAATATCCTAGTATTACGTAATTATTATATTTTAATATAGGTATATTTTAATATTTAAAGGGAAAGTAAGGAAAGTAATTTATATTAATAAAAGTAAAAGAAAAAGGAAAGAAAAGGAATACGCGTTTAAAAATAAGCTATAAGTAACGTATACCCGCCGATTAATACCTCTCTTTTTCTCTTTACCTTCTTACTTTATTCTTTACTTATTAATTATTAAGAAAACTAAAAACTTACTTATTCCTCGACCTTCGGAAAGTAGCGATTTTCGAGTTTATTATAAATAGTAACTCCTTTTTTATTACCCGTATTATAAGCGGGTATACGGCCTAGCTTAGATCCTTTATTAGAGAGGGGTTACGATTTATCCTTACCCGTAGGTAGATAAACCGTTCGTTTCGAAATTTATAACGTATTCCGTTAATAAAGAAGAGGTAGATACCGTAGGAATACCTAAAGACGTAATCGGGAGCTAGGGATCGGTAGGAAAAGAAGAGCTATATACCTACGTATTTAGCGGTATCGGAGGAGGCGAGCCGGCGCTCGTAGTACTAGTAAGGTACTTCGTTAGATACTTTATATTATTAAACGAATAAATTAACGACGTAACGAAGATCCGTCGTTAGTCGACGGAAATATTCGCTAATTAATTCCTTATTATTAATTTCTATAAATAACGTTCGACGGCGAAAGAACTAAACGTAACGGGCGAGGGATATAACGTAGCTTTAGAGGTAGGTAATTTCTTAAAAGTCCTTGCTTATAACTTCCTATACGATATACCGGCCGGCCGCCGGCCTACCTAGAAAATAAAACCGGACGTTACGAATTATTTTACCATTAATTAATATAGCCTTCGATTAATAGATCTTATTAATATTAAGAGTTATATATCTAGCGTTATTAATTTATTACCCGAATCCTTTCGATACCTCGGAGCTACCGGCCGATGATTATTTTCGGGCTTTAGTTTAACGGACGGAAGTACGGGATATACGGTACCTATTAAGGCTTAGGGATTAGCCGATTAACGTTTTAAAATTCCTCGATAGAGGATAAGCGGCGGAAGGATTCGTTAGGCTATATATTTATTAGGTTTACCGGCGGCGGGATCGACTTAGCCCGTTAATACGTTACGGCTTTCTTCTTATCCTTCTTAGCCTTCTTAAACGCCCCGGTAATCTCTTCGTCGGTAATCCCCGTAGCCTTAAGCTACTCGAATAGCTTAAAGGCGGACGCCCGGTTTAATTTAAGGAGTTACTTTTAGATAATAAGGTTTATTATATATATATATATAAGAAAAAGAGAAATAAGAACGACGAAATTATAAATCTAGAATTAAGAAAAGTCGAAAAACGAATTAAAACGAAAATAAAGGACCTAGGAAGAGGAAGAAAGGAAATAAATCGGAATCGTAGAATAGCGAGGAATAAGAAGGAAGGCCGGGCGAGAACGAGAGAGTCGAATACGTTACCTAGGTCGTAAGTACCGTATTTAAAAGAGTTTCGATAGTACCTACCCTAGCTTACGTTTAATTACGAGTTTACGAACGTACGTATTTATTACTTTATTAAGAATATATAGTAGGAAGTTATAAGCTAACGCGTCTTTTATTATAGCTTTATATATATACGAAGGGAACGCGCTTTCCTAAAACGTTAACCGTAAAGGTATATCTAATTATATCGTCGATACGTTTCCCTTCCTTCCTCTCTTTTTCCTCTTTAGGTATCTTATTTCGAAACTCCCCTCCCTATAATTATTATATTCTTATTAATCTCTAACCTACCTTTCTTATTATTAATTTAAATTCTTACTTTTACCTTTAACTTATTATCTTTTTCCCCCTTCCTTTAATTCTTTTTATTTATTTTTACGATGTTTTTTCCCCGCTCCGCCGGAATTCCTCTTTCCTTCTTCCTTCCTTCCGTTTATAGAGACGTACGTCGCGCCGATCTAACTAATTTAATTAAATTCCTACGGGAGATTTACGATAATAAAGATAACTAAAGTAATATAGAGGAGTATTAACTTAATACTTTAGATAACTATAATTCGGGGAAGGGTCCGATCGAATTAGGATCCGATATAACCTAGGCCTTCCGGCTATCCGTTAATCGATCCCGAACCATAAACTAATAACTATAGGAATAAACGAAGGTAGCCTTAATTAACTCTTTCGTATACCTCGTCCGTTACGACTACCTTACTAACGAAGATATCCGCGCCTTTTATATTATAATTAACTACGACCTTAAAGGCCGAAAGACGGCCTTCGAAATAAACCCGTATTAAACGATAGGCTACCGATCGGTAGAATCGTTTAACTTCCTAACCCGTTAATACCTTCTCGATAACCTTATCTTTACTTTAGTTTTTACGATCTATACGGATTTAATAGACCCCGAACGAGTTATTACTAACCCCTTAAAGTTTTCCTAAGCTTATTTCGCCGTAGCATTATACCTTCTTAAGCCCTAGAAATTATTTAGCTTTAATATAGTTAAGGACGGCGCCTTCGATCGGGCGGCGTATGCGTTTAATTAACTACGGCGAGTATAAAAAGACGATAATCTCTAGCCTAATATAATCTTTTAGTTTACTTATTACGTTACGTTAATAAACTAATAAAATAACTTTAGCTACGGTTTTTAAAGCGGTATTCTATTATATCTTATCTTTAAACGACCGATCGAAATCGTACGTTAGGCCTAAGAAAATAAGGGGCTTAATTTCCTTAATACTATAAGAAAATACGCCGAAGTAGTAGAGTAATTTTATAGCGTTCGAGTTTTAAAGAGAGGTATAGGTATCGTTAAGCGTCTTCGGTAAGCCGTAAATTATTAAAAGCGAATTAACCTTATTAACGTTATAATATCCGCTTAAAGTACGCCGATTAACGAATTCCCTAGCCGTAAATCCTCCGTTCGGTTTATCGCATAAGCCGAAGTCCGCCGTTCCTTTATAGCCTTAGTACCTAATCCCTTTTATTCCTTCGTATCGATAGATACCGACCTACGTTACGACGACCTCGTTAAAGTTACGACCCGCTTTCTTCCTTCCCCCGGCCTAGTAAGGATTAAAGCTTTCTAGTCCGGGGAGACCTCTATATCTTATAGGTAGAGGAAAGATACCTAATTAATCCTCGGGACGTACCCGCTACCTTGTTATCCCTTTAATTAAGAAGGCTAAAACGAAACTAAGAAAAAGGTAGCCGAAATAAAGAAGGAGAACGCCGATCGGGTTAGATCGGCGAAGATAAACTAAGCTAAGTTAACTATAAAGTAATAAAAGGGCTTCTTTATAATATTAAACGAAAAGCTAAAGGTACGACGATAGTAATTAAATAGTAGCCGGTAGAATAGAGTTTCGTAGTAGTTTTTAAAGGGAGATATTAATCGAAATATACCGTATTACTCCTTTTAGTTTAATTATTCCTTACGGTATAATTAAACTAAGGAAGCTATAGTAATACGGTAAGACATATCCTTTTAATATATTACGTAATACGTTACGATAGGCCTTATACCTATATAGAGTAACTATAGTATCCGTAAGTATAAGATATGCTATACTTATTATTTAATTCATTACCTAATTAAATTACTATCTTTATTATTTTTACCTTAATTTAAGATTCGTTTTTACCATTAGATTCGTCGTTCTTCGATTAATATATTTATTTTAATTATAAGCGCTTAAGTTACTTCGTCGTACCGCTATAGCCGAATAAGTGACTTTTACGTTTTACCCCTTTTCTCCCCTTATATCTTATGCCTTCGGACTAGCGACTACTATATCTCTACGACTAAGAGGCATAGCTAAGATACGATAACTACATTAGATTCCTTGCCTTTCGATTAATATAGCGATATTAGTTTCATCTATCTTGGACTATCGTACGTACTATAGTCTTCGGTAGAATATACTTTCGAATGAATATATCCGGGTCTCTAGCATCGCGTACGCTCTGCTCCTCCTTAGTATCCTTTAATCTTTAAGCTACCTTCTATATTATCGTCTCTAAGCTTTTATAGTTTATATGTTACGTAGCTAGCGAGAGCTAAGCTTAGGTTGATAGGTTGTTCGTAAAGGGAGCAATGGAATAAGGATAAGAAGGTATATATTAACTAACTAGAAAAGAAGGAAAGCTACTAAAGAGTATGAAGCGATCTATAGGTATATATAGTAGTACTTAACTAACTTAGGTAAGCTAGGTAAATTCCTACTAGGGGTATATACCTACGTAACATATCCCCTAGTTAAGCTTACGATAATAAGGTTAACTATAGTCCTTTACTTACGATAATAACCCAAGGGGTTATTCCTTAATCTCGCTATACCTCGTTAAAGTTAATCGACTACTAGGTACCCTATCTCGGGCTCCCTTATATCCCCTTATCCGTATATACTTCGGTTTATTACTAGTAGTATTTTCTCCTAAGTTATATACTCTTCGTACCTCCTACTTAATACTCTATAGTTTATTATAAATGAAAATAATTACTCGTATAATTATTCGTATAATTACTCGCTTTCGATTAAGCGGTAGTTAGTTATATATATAATATAATAATAATCGCTTTAATATTAATATTAGGATTTAATTTCCTTTATTATTATCGCGCGCGCTTACGCGCGTTACCTATGCTAACCGATTCTACCGTTTTTCTTACGAAAGCGGTTAAGTATAAATATATTTAGGATTTCTCGCTCTCGAATTAAGCGTGCCTCTTTTTTTTCCTTTCTTCCTTAGGTTATCCGTCGTAGGTATATAAACCTAACTATAATTAAGTAATTCTATTAATTACGCGATCGTAAGTTTATATAACTAATAAAACTTTATTAATTTATTATCGTAAGATAAGTCTACTTTTTTTATAGTTTACGTAAAACGTAACTCGCGTATTATACGAATCGTAATATACTTTTATTAAGCGACCGTAAGATAATAACTTAACTTATCGCGGTAAGGGTTATTATTTATAATTAATATATTATTCTTAATATTAAACTATCTTAAGATAATAAAGCGACCGTTAATTACTTTATATTAATAAATAAGAAGTTATTCGAGAAATCCGTTTATTACTTATTCGTTATTTACCGGTAGTAATATAATACCGTAATTAACGATCTCTTAATATATTTAATACTTAAAAGCTTCGTAAAATAATACTAACGCTTTAAGGTACCGTAGCCTCGTTAGAGTAAAGGATATTCGGCTTTTCCGCCGCGAGTTCTTAGTTTATCTTCCGTATTCGTACGGGAAGTAACGTTAGAGCTTCGGCCGGTAGCCCCGCTCGCCGCGGAGGGATACCTTTTACTCCCGGGTCCGGGGCTTTAGTTATCGCTTAATTCCTTAAGGACCTCTTTATCGACGAAAGCGGCGTCGATATAATCGTACCTAACTCCTTAGCGTAACGCCTCTAAGCCTTAATTACTTACGCTTCTTAAAGTATTATATCCCGAGTTATTAAGGTCTCTACCGACGAATCCTTTAAAGAGGAATCCTCCGAGGAAGACTTCCCTTCCTTATACGAAGGAATAATCGAAGAAAGCGATCGCTTAATTATATTAATTATTCGTAAGGTTTCCTTACGTAAAATCCGAACTTAAACTTACGTATATTAAATTACGTTCTTTAGTAATATTATTATCGTTTACGTAACTTAAGCGACCGTTATTATTATTATTCCGATCCGTAGTAATATCGTAAGACGAGAACGAGGATAAGAACGAGGCCGTAGCGCTTTCTCGGTTTCCGAAATTACTACCGCTTCCGTTACTTTCTTTAGCCCGACCGCTCCGGCGGTTCTATTTAATACTCCCGTAACGCCGGTTACTTTAGCTTTTATTACTTCCGTTATAAGAATTACTTCGGTCTTTCGTAATCGAAAATACGGAGCTCGACGCGTAATCCTTTACCTAACCTATATACGTAATACGGCTTGGAATAAGTTTACTAAGGAATACTTCGATTTTCTTTAAAATACGAGCCGCTATTACCGCTACTTATCCGGTTACGCTTACGTATCCTTATAGGTACTCTTATTTTCGTACGTCGAGGTCTAGAGCTAATATTATATAAGGCCGACGTTCTTATCCTACCGGCTACCTACCTTATCGTCGCCCGTATCGAATCCTTAGTTAATATATAAGCTTTATTTTACGTTAATTAATATTCGTTAACGTTACTTATAAATCCTTAAGCTCGTTACGATAATAAAGGAGTTTCTTACGCTTTATTAAAACGGAAAGTAAATATCCGTAATATCTAAAACCGTTAAGTTACGCCGAAGAACGGTTAATTCTAATTAGTTTATTTAGTTAAGCGTAAGCCCTTCCGTTACCGGCTTATCGATTACCGTAGCCGTATCCGTCCTTAGCTTTATACTTACTAGCCCTTTTATTATTTCGGTTATCGCGAGTAACGTTTCCGCCGCCTTATTAACCGTAATACTTAACGCGGCCTCGTCGGCCGTCGCTTCCGAATAAGAATTAGACGTAGAGATAAAAGACGTTAAAGAAAAGAAAGAAGGAAAGGAAACTTCCGAGAACGAGAAGTAATCTTCTAAGGAAATAGTATTTAAGATCGCTCGCGATTACGCGCCTATCTCTTTCGAGTAATACTTATACGAAGTATTATACCGATAGACCGACCGTTTATACGAGGAAATTATTAAATATTAAAACGAACCGGTTAATGCTTACGTATCCCGTTAGTTTAGCCTTATTTACTATTCCCGTAATTAAGTTCTTTATCTTAAAGTAACCTTTCCTTATTAAGATCTAGGAATAATACGAGTTCGGTATTTAACGGTAAGAAGAGCTATTTCTATATAGCGGTAATACTTTATATTTATATATTAACTAATTAAGGAAAGAATTTACGTACCGGTAATACTTACGGCGATTCTTTAAGTATTATCGTAATTATTTTTCCGCGAATATTCTATAGGTTAAATAATACTTTAAAGTATTCGAACGACTAACGTAATAAAGCTTTCGTAAGTCCGTTTATTAGCATTTAGTTAATAAAAAGGTAAATTATTTCGAAGGTACCTTTTTAATACTCCTAGCGTAACTATATATTCTATATATCTATATAACGTAGCCTAGTATTAATCCTTTCTTTTTTCCTTATTACTAATCTTATCGTTTATTAGTTATCGCTATATATCCTTTAAGGTTCTCCTAGCTTTAGGGTAATATCCCCAAAGAAACGTTTAAGAGCTATCGTTTCCTTAACCGTATACTTTAAAGCGAATAGTTTAGCTTTAATAATCGATATTAATACTATATCCTAGCGAACGGCTTTCCATATAATCGGACCTTTAAATAAGGATATTACGTATCCTTAAGACGACTTTCTTAACTCGGAATCGTTTATAAACGAAGCGTTACTATTAATTAAGAATACCTAAGCGTTATTATTCTTACCTTTATACCTAATACTAAGGAAGCGAGTAGTATATAGGTATTTAATCGTTTAATTAATCGCTTTAAAGTATTAAGGTCTTAGATTAATTAGGAAGTAGGATAGTTAAAACGTTACGAAAGCGACGTTTAGGCGTATTATAATTACGCTATAGAGTAGTAACCTTACTTTCTCTTAGTATTCCTTAATTTATTATTTCGAAGTAACGCTTATATACTTTACTAGCTCGGTAATTAATAATAATATTATCGGAAATTAATTATTATCCGCTAATTTAAAGCGTTTAATAATCTTTTCGATATAAGCGTCGTATATTAAGGTTATAATTCGTATTTTACGATTACGTATTACCTTAATCCCTAAATACTACTTTACCGGTTTAAGTACTTTCGTTTTATAAGTTTTCTTTAATCCTTAAGCTACCTTTTATATTATCGCCTTTAAGCTTTTATAGTTTATAATTAATATATCGTTTACGTATATTAATACGAAGACTTCTCGTCCTTTTATATAAAATAAGTACGGCTTCTCTAAAGAGCTCTAGAGTTCTAGGCGGTTAAGGGTACTTTCGATTTCCTTAAACCAAAGTAGGGGTAAATCTCTAAACCCGTATATTACTCTTATAACGAGGGCGTATTTTCCTTCTTCCTTAAACCCGTTTAGTAACTCTATAGGTATAAGGTCGCTTTCCGGTTTTATAGCGTTAAGAAACGCGTTTTTAATATTATATTAATTAACTTCGAGGTCGAATTAAGCTACGATAATTATTATTATACGGAACGATTTCGTTACTAACGTAGTTACGTAAGTATTCTCGAGTAACTCTTTAAGCTATAAATCTTTTCGCGTTATTAAACGCGACTTATAAGTAATAAGGAAATTATCTTCGTCGAATTTATAATCGAAGACTTATATTAATAAAATTAGCTTTATTCTTATCCGTTCGCGATTAATAATACGCTATACTTTAATACGTAGGAAGGCTTTAATCTTAAATTTAGCGTTTTCTTTAAATCGCTTTCTTAATGAATACTTATTTAGGTTTTTTTATATCTTTAATAGTTTAAGTAAATCGTTACGATAAATTCTTATCTTATTAAACGATACGCCTAATCGCTCGGCCTTCGTTTAATTAACGGCTATTACGAAAACTAAGTATAACGTAATATATTTATCGTAGCTTTTTACTTACTACCCTTTTAATTAATTAAGCTAGAAGGTTATTATAAAGTCGAGCTAGCGATATTTTAAAAGGTTACTTTTAGCCGTTAGGTTATCCGATATTACGTAAACTTTAGTACTTAAGCTACTGAATAGGAGCAGCGTGGGTACGCTGACAGAGGCACGAAAACGGCTACCCAACTGCTAACAACTGGCCTAGTGCCGATTAACTAAGATTACAGCTGTAAACAGCTGTAATCGGTTGATCGGCCAGCTGAAAACGGCAGCTGGGAAAGGAGACTGGAAAGGGGTAAGGAGGATAGCTAGAAAGGCATGGCAAGAAACGAGTAAATGGCTGTAGGTCCTGATGTCTATAGGTCTAAGTCTAACTAATGAAAATATGAGTACGCGACCCATATAAATACACATCGAAAAGGCTACGTGGCCTAGATCCACCGCACCACTACACTACTTATTATATCATTCCTTTCCGGGCTTTCTTCTCTTTTCCTTTTATTATAACGGATAATAAGAGGATAGACCTTTCTCTTACGTTACTTACGCTAAGTAGTTTACGGAAATAGGCTATATTACTCCTCTTCTTCGAAAAAAGTACGAGTTTCTTTAGTTAATTATTCTAAAGGTTATTCCTAAGTATTTATTCCGTCGGCGAAGTATACTCGCTACTCCGAACTTTTAGTACTTTTATTAATAGCCGTATTTAACTCTAGTTATTTTATACTCCTTATCGAAGTATTCTTATTTTCCGTAGCTTCCGCGGGTACGATTAAAGTAAGTTTTAAACTCGGGAGCCCGTAGGATATATCCGCTTCTTTATTTAATTTCTCTTAGGTTTCCGCTTCGAGTTACTCTTATATCTCTTGCTCGATTAATTCGAATAATTCTATTATCTCTTACGGTTACTCGTCTTTAAACCTAGCTTTTTCGTATTTTAAATTATCGGAATCTATCTTTAGTTCTTCTTTTAAAGGCTACCCCTTTCCCGAGCTAGGACCGGCGGACTAAGTCGTATCTAAATCCTCGTTACCCGAGGTAAGCTCGCTACCCCCGAGGGGAGTTAGCTCGTTACTTAGCTTTTAATAAAATAATACGAGCGAATCCTATAGGTTTAATATTTCGATAATTAATTAAGTAACGTTATTATTTATACGTATCGAGAGATTTATTCGATTAATTTCTTCCTATTCGAGTTATTAAGCTTTTAACTTATTTATTTAGCTATAAAACGTCTCTTCGTTAAAAACTATATTCCTAATTAGGATTATTCTACCTAGCTTAGGAACTTAAATTCGGTATAGGTTATTAGTATAATATCCTATTAAATACCCGATATAAGCTCGTAGGTTTACCTTAAACCTTCTCTTATTAAGATCTTAAGTACGTTTTTTTATTAAGGGATACGCGCGATATCCGTATATATAAATACCGTTCTAGTCCGGTCGTAGGTCGCTCGTTAGTTCCCTTATTACCTCTAGAGTATACTATCTAAAGTACTATTTAAACTAGGTATTTAAGAGCTCGTAAGGTATATGAAGATTATAAGCTTAGCTAGGGCTAATATTAATTAGATATGTTACGGCTTTAACGGTTTCCGGCTATAGTTTCTTTAGTAGCCTTACTTTAATCCTTATCTTAATCGACTTAACGATAATAATCTATCTAGCTTTCTTACTCCTACCGGTTAATTCCTTAGTATTAGCTAGCGGGAGTTCGAGGTTAATGCCCTTTTTTATTACCTAGATTTTATATCTAGATATACCTTTAATACTTATTACTAAACGCTCGTTATCGTAACGTATTTTATAGATTAAGAGTCGGAATTACTTCCGAACCTATCTTTTAAAGAGTCGAAGAGTTCTTATTATTAGTAAACGTTACTTATTTTCTAAGGTCTTAACTTATAATATTCCGCTAAATTTATTCTTAATTACGATAAGTTATTTAAACCCGTCGTAACCTTCCGGGTAGTTAAATAAATCCTAATATACCTTTTAAAAAGAACGTAGTAAGCGATATATTAATAAACGACGCGAGATTAGTCTTTTATTTATCGCTTAACTATAATACTCGTATTTAATTATAGGCATACCATTAATTTTAACGTTCCGGGTATTTTTAACGAAGGCTTTAAACGTCTTAGGACTAAGATACCTTACTCGCTAATACTAAAGTACCTCGGAGTCTTCTTTCGGTTTAATAGTATCTCTCGATCTTCTTTACCGGACGTTTCTCTCCGGGAAATAAAGTATTATTACGATCGACGTTACATTACGAGGAATATTCGATAGTATTATAAATGGTATTACGGGTAGGACTTACGAGTAAGAAGAGAATTATTTAAATTCGAAAAAGACTAGGTTAAAGCGTCGCTTTAGCTTCCTTACTATAGTACTTTTCTCGAGGGTTTTATTTCTTAAAGTATAATTTAAACCGTAAAACTAAATACCTATACTACGAAGTTTCGCCTTAGAGATAATATTAACGTAGAAATCTTTAATAAGTACGACGTCCTTAAGCTTTAAATTAAAGGTAGGTTTATTAAATTAATTTAAGATATACTTCTCGATAATCCTACGACCTATATTAGTAATAGGAAAGCTTATAATACTAGCTTCGACCGTCTATCTATCTCTAGCGGAAACGAACGACCCCTTTACTAAAAGGTTACGATTATTAATAAGGTAGATAGCTTTATAGTTATTAAAGACGGTACTCTCCGATAATAAGTATCGGACTAGGTTTATTATAAAGTAGATCCTAATTTAAGTAAATAGGTATATAATACGTAGGTCGATTATTATTACGTTAATATTAACTAGCTAAGTAATAGCGTTATTTCCTCCCCCGTTCCCGAAGTAATTATTAGGTATATTATTTACGGGAACGTCCTACTCCTAGCGGTTAATTTAGTTTCGGAGCTTAACGTACTTAAGTAAGTCGTATCTAGCCTTAATTTTTCGTATAATATTAACCGGAATCGGCTTTAGGTTACGTATAATCTAACTAGTAACGGGCTTCTAAAGGATTCTATAAGAATAAGCTACCTATATATATGGTTTACCTCTAAACTTATAAGGATATTCGTAGCTCGTTACTTTTCCTTAGCCGCTATTATTACTTAATTTCGCTCTTAATATCGGTCTTTAGTAAGTTATTATAAAAATTCTATAACCTAATTTACCTTTCTACTTATTCTCGGTAGCGAAAGCGTTAAATACGATACCTAGTTACTTAAGGATCTTTAGTTACTCGCCGAGTTTATTAGCTTTAATAAAAGCGATTAATACCCGTATAACTTAGTCGATTACGATCTTAGCCTTAATTACTTCGAGGAAATCCTTTACTCCTATAACGCCCTTAATTTCGTTAATATAATAAGCGCGAATACGAAGGAAGGTATATTACCATATAACGTAGAACTACTCGGAATTATAAGTACTTACCTTTATTCTTTAGAATACCTTACGGTATTTTCGCCTAACGAGCGTTTTAATAGCGGCTTCGGTAGGAGTAATCTACTTACGGAAGATCTTTACGAGGTTTTAAATAATCGGGTTAAGGTCTAGGAATTATATCTCTATATTAGCTACCTTAAGAAAACCTACGGAAATAAATACGAGAATCTAGCCATAGAGAACCTTATATTACTTATTAGTAGCTACGACCTAAGCCTCGATCGTTATCTACTAAGAAACGAACTTATTATACGTTACCGTTTATTACTTTCGAATTCGTACCTTAGGCCTTAATAGTTAATCTCCTCGGTCTTCGGTTAGGTTCGACGCTTACTCGTAAACCGCTTTCTTATAGTTTTCTTTAAGGAGTTCGTTCTCTTAAGTAATATACTCCTTAAGAATACCTACTACGACTCGAGTAGCGTTAAACTTAACTCCATCTAAATTAACGTCCTTCTAAATACCGAACTAAGTAGCTATCGACTTAAGCGTAAGGAACTAACGTAGCTACTTATCATAAGCTCGTAAATAAACGTTAATAGGAATCTTATCTAGGAAAAATTCGGACGTATTAATCGTTATAGGGAAATAAATAAGCGACTATCTAATACTAAATACGAGAGTAAAGTACCGGTATAGAAATAAGAAAGGAGTATAATCGTAAGATCTAAGAGATAGATAAATGTATTACTTACTTACGCTAGAATAACCTAAGTAATAATAGCTCCTTAGAAGTGCCCCGGGCTCATAACTATTACGTAAAACGTAGACGCCTACATTCACGCTTTGCGGTATGTAGGCTTATACAGGCTGGTTTAATTACTACGTAACAATTTCCGCTTTAAAGTAATACTTTATTACGTAATTTATAATAGCTTCTACGCTAGTATAAGGCGAAATATTAATATTTATTAGCTAAGTAAAGGTAATTATTCGATTATATTAGTTTAATTATTCATCGTTACGTTACGTTTTAAATAACTACTAGGTTTTATACGGCCGTATAATAATTTCGGCGTAAGCGCAGTACGGCCGCGGGAAAAGAAATCGGTATTCTAAAGGTAATAAAACGCTATTACCTTATTCCGCTTTTCGCGCTTTACGCTTATTAATACGGAAGTAATATACGAGGAAGTTTTTATAACGTTAATAATAATTAATAATCTAAGAGAACTAACGAAACGACGGCTACGCGTTTAAAGGCCGTAATATAAGCGGATTACTTTTATCTTAATTTAAGCGTCGGCGCGGCTCTAGGTTAACCGTAAAGGCGTAGTAGCTCTAAATGCGAACGTAGTTTTAGCGTTATTCAAAAAAGGTTATATTAAGTAACAGACTACCTTTAAATTAAAATAACCTATAGTAATACGTATTCCTACGCCCTTAAAATTCGTATCGATATTAATAATCACGTAAGCTAAATTTCTTAACTAAAACGATATTACGAAAGAATTAATTCTGATCGTAAAAATGCTACGCGGTAATATAGGGATTAGTTTTTAATAGCTCGCGGGATAAGCGTATACGTTAGATTTTAAAGGAGGAAAGCTATTCCTAAAAGCGTAACATATATTAAAAAAGGCTCCGTTAGTAAAGATTAACAAGGCTTAAGGTAAGAAAAGCGTTAGGAATCCCGAGGTACTTAGTAAAAGTAACGTATTTACGTTTTCGTTTACACTAAAAAGGCCGCGTATCCTTTAAATAAATTATAACGCGCGTAATATTCTTTCATAACGCATTAGCTTCGGTACTCTTAAGGTTTTTTAACGCTTACTTAAAATCTTATCGCGTAATCTATTGTTACTAGGTGTAATAGGCTATGCCTATAGTAGGGCCCTGGCTAGTGCTAGGGCATAGCACGTAATCAGGCCCTCAGTACCTACGGAGGATAAGGCCAGCTATTATAGGTACGGCCCATACGGCGTACCTTTTTCTCCTTTTTCTCCTCGTCTAGCTTTAGTTTATTAACATACGGCTTTTACCTAGCGAACAGCTCTTAAAACCGTAACAAAAAGCTAGACCAACCTTCTTTTATCGTTTTACGGAAGCAGTAACATCTTAGCGAGCGGGATCAGTAGTAGGAAAGGCGATGCCAGTACTTACGCCGGCTAAGTCAGCAGTTGGAAAGGCGGTATCAGCTTTTGGATACACGCGCCGGCAGTACCTACGAAAGAAGACCGACGAAAGGTAACGATAGCGGCAGACTAGTATATCTTAACGAGCGGGATTAGTAGTAGGAAAGGCGATGCCGTATAGCAAAGTCAGTAGTTAGAAAGGCGGTATTAGCTTTTGGATATACGCGCCGGTAATAGCCTACGAACGAGGACCGATAAGATAACCTAAGAAACGACCGATAACCCCGAGAAAACGCAGATTTAGACGGTAATTTCGAGATAAAAGAACGACGAAATCGACGAAATCTACGGCTAAAAACGGCGGAAAATTTTTTCCAGAGAAAGATAGTAGAGCGCTAGAGCATAGCGCTTATCGACGAGTTAAGAACGCCCGAGGCGTAACATAAGGAAGGAACGGCGTTAGAATGGCGACGAAACGATAGGTTAAGCTAGGATAACAGTACTTTGATAAGGGCACCAGAGGTACTAGCGGTTTTCGGAAAGACTACCGGTCTCTTAGTAGCATCGACAAAGGCGCTAGCGGCGCTAGCAGTAGACGGGAGGGCGCGCCCTAGCACGCCCTTAGGCGGAGCCCTTAGCTCCGCTAGCGGACGATAAACGATAGTCTTTAAACGAGTCGGACGGCGTATTCTAATACGTCCTTTAGCGGATCCGACGGGATCCGCTAGCGGAAGATAGACGATGGTTTTTAAACGAGTAGGGACGGCGTATTATTAATACGTCTTCCGGCGGAGCCTCGCCGCTTTATTAATAGTACGGAAGGATAGGCCCCTAGCCTTTAAACGGTAGGAGAGGCCGTAGGCCTTTTAACGGTAATAAATAGAAAGGCGCGCTTTAGCGCGCTTTTAAGCGAACCCCTTTAGGCTTTATTAATAAACGAAAGATAAATAAGGGTTTTTAAACGGCGGTAAACGGACCGACGATCCCGTAGCTACGGAAGTTAAGCTAGACCTAATAAGCGCTTATAAGCGACTTCTTATACGGGGCTTTAAAGCTTTACGGTTTAATAAAAAGATCGGGATTAATAACCCTCGGGAAGTAGTAATATCCTAAGAAACGAAGATAATAACCCGGGAAGCGGATAACGTAACCCGGGAAACGGAAACGGCGGAGGAGGAAATCCCGGGAAAGAATAAGACCCGGGGAAAGAGCGCTAGGGAGCTAGAGGCGCCCGGCGTAGTACCCCGGAAAACGAAAGGCCCTAGGAAAGAAACGGCGGACGAGGAGGAGACCCCGGGATATAGTATAACCGCCGGAAAAGAAAGGAAGGAGGCCATACCCGGGAGGCATTAATACCCCGGGAAACGTACGAACGAAAGAAGGCCTAGGAATATACTAATACCTTAAGCGGCGGAGTTAATAACCCGGGGAGCGAGTAATATATCCCGGAGGACGGAGGTAATACCTAAGGATACGATACGTATCCTAAGGCGCGGGAAGAAAACGGGTTAGGTTATTAGAGCTAGACGCCGAAGAAAAGGGCGGTAAGGCGTACTTTTTTTTTTTCCAGGAAGGGACCTTATATAATAAGCTATGCCTATAGTAAGGCCTTAGCTAATACTAGGGCATAATACGTAATTAGGCCCTTAGTACCTACGGAAGATAAGGCCAGCTATTATAGGTACGGTTTATACGGCGTACCTTTTTCTCTTTTTTCTCCTCGTCTAGCTTTAGTTTATTAACATACGGCTTTTACCTAGCGAATAGCTCTTAAAACCATAACACTGGGCGACTTTTTTCTTTATGAAATATTTACTTATTACTATCGCTTATTAACGTATAAGTATATTAAACGCGATAAAGCGAAAAGTAAGATATTACGCGAATCGATTATCGCGTTAACGTATAACGTACTATACTTAATCGTTGAAATCGATCTTATACTACCTTAAATATATAAATTTAGCTTCTTTACGCGGAAATAAAGTAGGAAACGTTAGTAAAAATAACGTAGTTAAATGTATAAACTCGTTAATAAGGGTTTAGCGAATAAAAAGTATAGATAAATAATAGGTACCTATAAGTTTAACGGAATAACCTTTAAAAATAAGCGCTTCCTTTAATTCTAACTCTAAACACTTTATCTTAATTTACTTTAACGTAACGTTTAGTATAATGGATTTATCGTATTAAGCCTCTAACCCTTCTAGGTCGCCCTCCGTAAGTAGGTTAATCTAAAGCGCTTAATCGTTATCGACGAAGTTTTAAATATTAAGCTACTTAAAAATATTACCGTCGTTAAGTAGCTCTTTTAACGTAGCGCGATTTTATTTAAAGTCTTTATAACCTAGGTAGTATAGTAGTGCGGTAAGACATGCTCTCTTAATACATCACGTAATACGCTACGATAGGCCTTATGCCTATATAGAGTAACCATAGCTCCCGTAAGTACGGGCTATACTATACTTATTATCGAGTTTATTACCTAGCTA
This sequence comes from Durotheca rogersii, assembly GCF_024521655.1. NCBI lineage: Eukaryota > Fungi > Ascomycota > Sordariomycetes > Xylariales > Xylariaceae > Durotheca > Durotheca rogersii. The sequence goes on from NW_026251293.1 coordinate 110,649, forward strand.
GATTACTATCTTTATTATTTTTACCTTAATTAAAGATTCGTTTTTATTATTAGATTCGTCGTTTTCTAATTAGTATATCTATCTTAGTTATAGGTACTTAAGTTACTTCGTCGTATCGCTATAGCCGAATAAGTAACTTTTGCGTTTTACCCCCTTTCTCCCCTTACTTCCTATACCTTCGGGCTAGCGATTACTATATCTCTACGACCAAGGGGTATAGCTAAGATATAATAACTACATTAGATTCCTTATTTCTCGATTAGTATAGTAGTATTAGTTTTATCTATCTTGGACTATCGTAAGAGCTATAGTCGTCGATAGAGTATACTTTCGAGTGAACCTATCCGGGCCTCTAGTATCGCGTACGCTCTGCTCCTCCTTAGTAGTTATATTTTAAATACTTAATCTATATTTCGATAACGCGTTAACGTATTTTAAATTTAATTCGAAAGTAGGTTATCTACTCGGGATTTTACGCTAACTCGTATAGGTATAATAAAACGATATTAAGATATTAAGGGAAGAGGAAAAGATAGTCGTATATTATATTAACGTTACGTATAAAGTATACGACGTAGCCGCGATATTTATACTATTAACCGCGGATTATAAGTATATTTATTATTATATAAACCTATGTAATAAGTAATTCTTCGATTATTATTAGCTTTAGTAATAAATTAAAAGAAGAAAGGATACTAAAGTTAAAATAATTACTTACGTTAAAAAAGAAGAGCTTATTTACGCGCTTCTTTTAATCTTTTTTATAATAATACTTATAAATACTCGCGGTATTTAAATTTATATTAAATTTATATTTCTTATAACAATTATAATATTTACGTCATTCTTACTTTAACGTTAATTAAAACTATATTAAAATCGCATAATCAGTATCGTTAATTACGCTAACGTTAAGGTCTTTCTCCTACCGTAACGGCTTAATTATAAACGAACTTTAACGATTAAAAACATTATTAAGTTCTTAAAAGCGAGCGATATTTAAGGGAAAGGTCTAATTAAAAGGTCGGCTTAGGCGCGGTTACTCTCGCGTTAGTTTTAACGTAAGAGGTTCTAACGTAAGGGGCCGTAAAGGTCGGCTTCGACGTACTTATACTTACTTTAGCGTTAGTTCTAACGTAAACGCGCGTAAAGGTCGGCTTAAACGAACTAACTCTCGCGCTTATTTTAACGTAAGCGTACGTAAAAGTCGGCTTCGACGAACTAACTCTCGCGTAGGTACTCGAGGAAGTCGCCCTTGGAACGTTAGTTCTAGCGCTATCGTTAAATCCGTTAATTATAATTATATTATTAACAAAGAAAGTAAAGAAATAAGAAAAGGATTATCGTTATTACGTCGAATTACCTTATACCGTCTTCGAGTTTACTATCGTAATACGTTACTTACGCATAAAGCTACCTCTTTAACGCTTAAACTATATCTAAAGTTACGTAGTAATAAAATATAATCGATAATAAGTAATATTTAATCGCAAAGCTAGTTAAAGCGTCTTAAGCATAGGATCGGATCGGGAATCCTATATAAAATTAACGATAAAGTATAAACTATTAATATAGAATATTAACTTAAATAAAACGGCGTATACTTTTACGGCAAGAGAAATAGTTTTTTATAGATATAACGTAATTTCGTAAATTAATAAATTATTCGATAACTTAAATTCTTCCGTAAGTACGACATTTTTTAACTTAAAGCGACTTTATTTTAATTAAACTAGGGATAAATGATAAGGATAGATTATAAAATATGGAAAAGAATAGGAATTATATAAATAAAAATAGAAACATATAAATAAACGCGTTAGTAAATATACGTAAGGATCTTAGAAGGTAATAGGGATACGCTAAATAAGAAAAACTCTATTTATCCCGCTGTTTTTATTAGGTGTACGTATTTTTAAGGACCTATAGCGCGTTTTTTAGCTAATAAAAACAGAGTTTCCCCTAAATGATACCCCTTTATAGGGTTATTTATAGGGTTAATTATAAGGTTATTTACAGACTTATTCATAGGGCTATTTACAGGGATATTTAATCTCGTAATTAATTAGCATGACAGGTGGTTATGCATATTATAACTATCCTCCAGATAGGATAATAAAAAGAGCTAAATATAAAAGTTATTTGATTAGTTATAATAATGAAATTAAGTTATTAATTTATCTGTAATTCAGATAAATATATTAATATAAAAAGAACAACTTTAATAAGAAAGATAAATTATAAATTGAAGTGAAAATAATCGAGTTAGTAATTTTACTTTTAATTATTTATAATATAATCTATTTTTATAGAAGTTATATTTATTTTATATAAACATATAGCTCATTATAGTATATTATATAATATACTAGGAGAGTATATCTTCCTATTTAGAGGATAGTTATACTAATTCATTATATGAAGTAATACACAGTAACAATTTATGTTTTTTATATATTATAATTTAAACTATGTTACGTAGCTGGTGAAAGCAACGTATGACTTACTAGGTTATACGTAAAGAGAGCAATGGAATGCGGGTAAGAAGGTGTGTATTGACTGACTAGAAAGAAAGAAATCTACTAGAGAGTATAGAGCAATCTATAGGTACATGTAAAAGTGCTTACCCAGCTTAGGTAAGCTGAGTGGTTGATACTAGGTGCGAGTACCTACGTAACAAACTATTTATTTCAATTATTTAAATTATACTAAAAAGGAGCTCATTATTATAACTATATATAACTAAGCTTATATACTTATACTTTAGTATTAACTAGACTTTTATTATAAATATAACTTAATATATAAAATAAAAATAAAATACTGGATTTTAAATAAATTAAATTAAAGTATTTTAATGTATTTATAAATTTATCTATTCTTAATTTTTTAATAAACTCTTTTTATTTATTTTAATTAATTACATTACTACTCTCACTATCTTTAGTAATACGTAAATATATTAATATTTACATCTATGTTATTGCGTAACCTATGCTGCACATGGTAATAACATAGGGCACTTACCTTTGACGGTACGTAAGATGCTGTATCATAAGCTACGCTACGGCATCTCGTAGGTATATCGAACATGTCCGATACAGGACCTTGGAGCATTACAACCTCAGTAATCCGACACGCTCCTGGTCCCTAGGTCAACCCGTTTATCATCAACCATACTGTAGATGACAGATCAACAACAACTCCGTATACCTCGTCCTCCTCTCTGCTTCAACCCTTCCGGTTATAGTCAGATCGACTCTGCCTATGTACAGTGCTATCCGTCCAGCGTAAGCTACTGGGGGCAGAGGAGTCTCGTGTCTTACCCATCTATGCGGGCTATTGTGGTATCAGTGGAACTTGTAGAATCGACTTGAGGGTGTGTTAACAATGAGGTCCTTACCCAAGAGATGTAGAATGCCACCATTGCTCCACCCCTCGTTCTCGAGACACCATCGTCGAGTCCTGACGACCTCCACCGCCTTTCGGTATGCCGCGAGACGCACCATAGATCTCAATTCCCCGTTTACGAATTCCTATGATCCTAACGAGGAGGGCCGGGGGCCTATGTTCTCCAAGAACACGTTTGGCGTCCCGCAATTCTATCCTCGAGACCTTAAGAAGCGGGTCGATGAGTATGTGGTCGGACAGGATCGAGCCAAGAAGACGATATCCTCCGTCATATTTAACCACTACCAGAATATGCGGCGACGCCACCACCAAGAAGTACAGGAACAGAAGCGAGAGGAAAGGCTTATGCGGCAGGCCATTGCCCGCGATCGAATTGCGAGAGAGAGGGAATCCCATCCTGCTGAAGGTTGGCACTTCCCAATATCCAAGTTTCATCGATACCGCGCTGACGACGACTTCGAAGACGAATTCCCCGGCCGTAACGATTCGATGCAGCATATACATCAGACATGGCAGCACTCTGAACAGAGGGCTGACTTTGACACATCTGAAGACACTACCCGAGCCCCTACGGTCAAGATCGACAAGAGCAATCTGCTACTCATAGGCCCAACTGGTGTTGGGAAGACATACATCCTCGAGTACGTGCTTACCTACTATTCAACTTCGTGAGCGCGCCCTAACCCAGCTCTGGCAGGACACTAAGCAAGAAGATCAATGTTCCATTTACGATATGCGATTGCAACTCCTTTACCCAAGCCGGCTATATCGGCCAAGATGTTGAGACCTGTATCGAGCGGTTATTGATCGAGTCCAATTACGATATATCGGCCACCGAGCAGGGCATTGTCGTCCTTGACGAATTCGATAAGATTGCCAAGCGCGAGACTATGAATGGAAGAGATGTCGGTGGCGAAGGTGTGCAGCAGGCACTGCTGAAACTAGTTGAGGGAACCAAGGTCACCATCAGCGTCAAGGATAACCGCTCATCATCCTCTCGTTCGGCCACCCCGATTACCTCGAACTACGCCAACCCAGGATCCTCGTCCTCGGGGCCTCAACCTACACCTCCATCGGGCAAGGTCGACCAGTACACCATTGACACCAGCAACATATTATTTGTGATGTGTGGTGCCTTCGTCGGTCTCGACAAGGTGGTATTAAATCGAGTAGCTAAATCATCGATGGGCTTTGGCTCCGAGATTCGGAGTCGATCAACATCTGGCAAATCAGACCTGCCACCAGAATTATTCAATCACCTCCCGCACCGGTCCCCGAACGATGAAGACACCTCCGCTCTAACGGCGCTCGACCTCGCGACGCCAGAGGATCTGCAAAAATTCGGGTTCATCCCAGAACTGATCGGGCGTGTGCACAACATAGTGGCACTCTCGCCACTCTCGCGATCTGATCTGCTACGCATTCTAACTGAGCCGCGCAACTCACTTGTGGCTCAGTACACGGCTCTATTTCAAACGTATCCATCGAGCCTATGCTTTACGCAGAAGGCGCTGGAGGCGGTTGCAGAGCGAGCTGAGAAGGCGCAGACGGGGGCGCGGGGGCTCAAGATGGAGATAGAACGAGTGCTGGCGGAGGCTATGTTCGATGCACCTACGCCTTACGTGCTCGTGACAGAGAAGGCGGTTCGCGGCGAAGAGAAAGTCGGGTACTGGGGGAAAGACGGACGGCTCGAGGTCGAGGCACGGATACGCGAAGAGGATGGTCTAGACGGCGACGCTGACACCGACTTAGGACGACGGCAGCAGGGCTTTGGCGATGGAAGACAGATTCTGAGGAGCCTAGGGCAGTACCGGGAGGCGGGACAGAGCGGTGCTTGAGAGGGACGACGAATGGAGCTTACGGTTGCGGGTTTCGGGGCCTTCAGCGTACAGCTACGCCAATACCCCCCCGTTGTCTATGTATCTCAAGGGCTCAATGGTGAAACGAGCCGAGAAACTAACTTAGGAGGGCTCCCCTCCTCTCCTTTGTTTGTGGCTGGTGGGCTCAAGGGGTTTCGTATACCACTTGGCAAGGACGTCATTTGGCTCCTCGGCACGATGGTCTTTTTCTCTCTCCTACACTCAGGCAGGTTGTGTCCGGCGTTTCGTAAGATTCTCAAGTCGGGAATCTTGTGTTGAATATACGACATCCAAGAGAGAAAAACAACACCATTCATGAGCATATATGAGTAGGATGTACACCTCAAGCTCGCTCGCTTGGCAAGCGATTCATACACACAGAAGAGGTATACGCCCGGGCCTACCATTCTACCCGACATAGAGACGGTCCCTCAGTCCAAATTCTAGACATTTAAGAATTTCTGCGTTATGCGTATGACACAAACCTCTACTCATCCACTGTGTTGCGGATGCTGCCTTGGTTTTGGTGCTGCCACTACTGCTCTTCGGCAAGTCCGCTGTAGTTGCCGAGTGGTTACATGCCCAGATAGCCATCGAAACGCGACCATGCTATTCCTCTGCGGTCGTATTTCTTCCCGTCCCTTTTCGTGTTGAACGGGGCGGTCGCCTACGTCATCCAATCGAACCCGTCCTTACATACAAACGAACAGAAACGAGGTGGCAATATAGAGAAATGGTCTTCCGCGATTTGGCCGGCCGGTGGCAGCTCTAGTGTTTGGGCGCTGATTGAACCATACCCTTGCCGGAGTACCCATCAGACGAGAGGCCAGTAAGAGGCTCGGCTCGTTGGTTCTGTCACGTGTACCGTATTAGCTCGATAGATATCATCAAGAGCAGGGCTCGGGGATGGAGAAAAACGAGTTTGCTCACCTTAAGGAACTCGTTCGAGGCTTCCTGCCATTCCCGAGTCATGGTGCTTGGTGCCGGACCAGCAAATGAGCGTATCGTAGCAAACAAGGCGAAACTGACAAGCATGCCGACGGCCGTGTAGATGGCGACCTTGCGCCCCTCGTCGGCCGGAGGCATAGCGCGGGGGCCGTGAGGACCGAAGGCAATCCAGTACGCTACAGACGCAGTGTTAATTAATTGGTGATGCCTTCGAACAAGCGACGTGTGAGTTGCTGGATTCGGTAGCGGGGCCCTATCCTAACTTTAGGGAGGTCTCGTAGGATGTTTGAGTAAATAGTGTCTTGCAACGTCCGGAGATGTAGCTCGAGGGTCGCAACAGCGGGTGATATCTGAGGCGTTCTTGGAACGGAGGTGCCACATACCGGCCTTCTTTTCCTGTACCGTAAGCTCGGTCCAGCTCTCCTTCATGCGGTCCCGCAAAGCCATCCACAACTCAGCCTGCTCGGTTTGGGGCATACCCTCCCATCGCTTCTCGATGTTGGCTAGCGTCGGCCTCGAGATGGCATGTGTCGAGGCGGCAGCACGGGGCGCCGTGATCATGGTTGATCGGACGGTAGTAGCCCGGAGACCGCGAAGTAGAGATGTGCGCATCATCGCGATTTATGAGTCTAGCAAGGAAAATAGACGCAGGCAAGGTAGAGCGGAGACGGGACCAACCCAGAGGCGATTGAAGAGGCGAAGTATGTACGAGGGCCGCTTTGGACGGCGGGTACCCTGGGCGATGGGTGCTGCTGTTATTGAAGATGCCGAATCCAATTGAGGACTTTGCTCTTTTTTTTGGGCACAACCGGAGACCCGATGAATGAATTGAGTAAGGAATTGGTGGGCGGGCAGCTTAATCGTCGTACGACTGATGTGGGGCTGATTGGAGGAGTAGATTATGTGCCTCAGGCAGCTCTACAGCTGCAATAGATCCCGAGCAACAGCCATGTATATGCCTAGTTGAAAGTACCTACCTAACTTAGCAATGGTTTTACATAAATGAAAGGTACGTTAATAAACGGGCGGGTAAGAACATAGTGTATAATATACTGAGATACGTCTAACTGGTATATTATAGATACTTAATATATATTAAACTTTAGAATACGTCGAAGTACTCTATACTTCTTTACGTTTTCATACTGAAAACCTAGAACCTCTCCGAAGGCTAGAGAAAAAGATATAAGTAAGAATCGACGCTTATTTAAACTACGAAAAGGGATTAGTAATTAACTCTTAGTTAAATAATGATAAACTAACCTTGATTGATTTATATATAGATAAGATTAAAATAAGTAGAAAATAAATACGTTAATAGGTAAATAGGGATTATGTTACGTATGCTATAGTTTTATTAAATGTATCTCTTTTAAGCATGTCGTAAGAGCTTTTAACTAATTAAAACGTATATACGAACTTTTAGCTAATAAAAATAAAGTTTTCTTTAAATTTATAAAGCCATTTACAGGGCTATTTATAAAGCTATTTATAAGTTTATATATCCTTATAATAAATTGTTTATTTACTCTAGTAATTAATATAGTAGTACGGTAAGATATACTCTCTTAATATATCACATAACACGTTACGATAGTGTAGTGGTACGGTAAGACATGCCCTCTTGATGCATTACGTAACATACTACGATAGGCCTTATGCCTATATAGAGTAACTATAGCTCCCGTAAGTACGGGATATACTATGTTTATTATCGAGTTCATTACCTAACTAAATTACTATCTTTATTATTTTTACCTTAATTAAAGATTCGTTTTTATTATTAGATTCGTCGTTTTCTAATTAATATATTTATTTTAGTTATAAGCGCTTAAGTTACTTCGTCGTATCGCTATAGCCGAATAAGTAACTTTTACGTTTTACCTCTTTTCTCTCTTTATATTTTATACCTTCGGGCTAACGACTACTATATCTCTACGACTAAGGGGCATAGCTAAGATACGATAACTATATTAGATTCCTTGCCTCTCGATTAATATAGCGATACTAATTTTATCCGTCTTAGATTATCGTACGTACTATAGTCTTTAATAAAATATACTTTCGAGTAAACCTATCCGGGTCTTTAGTATCGCGTACGCTCTATTCTTCCTTAGTAGCGATTACCCTATAACTTTTTCGACCCCTTAACCTTTAGTTTACGGAATTTTTATTACGTTATTAAGATTTAAAGGATATCGATCGCCGTCGGCGCCGTTATTTAACCCGCGAAGTAGCCCGCGTTTTACGTTAAATAAAGTATCCCGCCTTATAGTTATTTATTTACTATAGGAAGGTACGTATAAGCCCGGGAACCTTTATTACGATATTATAACCGCTAGGATACTACTTAGCCCTTAATACTTATAACGTTAATAAGCTATCGATATTACGATATAATACGACGACTAAACCGCGTTTATACCGATTAGGATATTCCTCGTATCGTTATTTACCTACCTATACGGAGGAACCCGTAAAACCCGGGAGAACTTTCGTCGTAATATAACCGCTACTAGGAATAACACTTAGCCTTCGATACTAACCGCTTCCTCGAACCGCTAATAGCATAATATATCTCGTACGAGTAAATAAAGCTCGTAGCGATTAAGGCAGCCCCCTTATAGTTATCTACTTACTATATAAAAGACGTATAAACGCCTTAGTATAAATTACGATAACCTATACGACCCGCTACTCCCTTATTAATACTAAAAGCGGATAAAGGCTAATAATAATTATGCCTTTAACCGATTTTACGATAGCTTCTTTTCCCTCTAAACCTATTAATCGATATAAATTAAATATATAGATATTAATAACTCATTATACTAGAGGTATTTTAGGATACCTAAGCGTAGCGACTCGACGATATAAAATACGATATAATATAAATATTTATATTAATAATATAAATAAGATTAATAAACTAATAATTATTAATAACCGATAGTTTTAAAGAGAATTAAGAATTAATATTAATAGGACTACGTAAATATAAAGGATTAAAGAAACGGAACTAAAGTCGAATTAATAGATATACCTATATATAAGCTAGCCTTATATTACTAACTAATAATTAATATAACGAGAAGTATTAATATAGGTATAAAACGACGCCTAGCGGTAATACCGTTAATATTATTAAATAGCTCTCGTTAGATCGAAACCGGCTTATAGCTATAACCGGTATCGTATCTAGCGCGATCCTTTACTCGGGATTTATTCCTTATACATATTACCTTAACGAAGGTTATACGTTAGGAGTTCTGGACCTTAATAAGAGGAATTATCGTCGACTTATTTATAATAATTAAATTATTAATCTAAGGAATATATATCGTACTTTAATTAGGCGTTAGCCGACTAGAGAAGCTCGTATAATACCCGGACCCTATCGATCGGAATAATATAATAAATAATAATATACTTATACTAAAGGAAAAGTATTAGGATATAAATAATAACTATTATACCTTTACCCTTATGTTAAATAATAAGACCCTTACTATCTCCCTTTTTACTTTATACCTTATACCGTTAGATTAAACGGAATCTATAACTAAGAAACGGAATAAATCGCTATTAAGACCCGAAGTAATAAAAACTAAACTATTAATAAAGACCTTAAGAATCGATATTAATTCTCCGCCCCTATATCCGCCCGAAAAGGAAAAGAACGACGATAAAACTCTTACTTAACTACCTCTTAACCGCGGCTCTATACTTATCCCGCTAATCCCTATAGTATTATTTTAAAATAATAATAACGGGGCCTTTAGTAGTTAGAATATACCGGTAACTATCCCGATTATCGTAATACTAGCCATTAGATTCCCTAACCCTACCGATTATCTTAGGCTTAAGTTTAACGAATATAACGTAATCTAATAACTAAAAAAGGTAAATCGATTATTTAACCGCTACCGTATAAACGATAACGATAAGATTAAGGAAATCGGTAAATAAACTACGATTAAAACTATTAAGAAGCGTATTAACGACGTTACGAAGGATTAAACGATCTAAAGAATTATCGTTATAGCCTTAAAGTACCGCTTTAAAATTACCGATAAACTAAGCTAAACTAACGTTAAACGTAAACTCGTATAGCTAAAACGAAGCAACGTAATTAACGATCCTAAGGCGATCTTTACGTATCTTATAAACTATAAACGTCTTTCTAAACTCGTAAACGATAACGGAAAGCTTTCCTAAAAAGTAAGATACTTAACCGATAAATTCCGGATATCCTTAATTATAAAGTTCTATAAGACGGGAAACTATAACTATAATAAGATCGGAAATATCGATTACCGGATTCTTTATACCTAGCTTTATAAGTAAGCGGAACGTCGTATAGTAATATAAATTACCGATAGGACCTAAGCCGAAGAACGACGATAATAAAAAATGGTAACTTTCGAAAAACCCGAGAAGCTTATAATATAGATAATTTAACGATTAACGACTCTTAGCCTTTAGATGCCTTTACTACCGCCTCCCTCGTAGCCTAAACCCTTTTACAGCTACCTAAGTACTAGTTAGGAAGCTAGTATATAGGCCTTTTACGACCGATTTAACGCTTTAAAAATAAAGATAACTTCGTAAAACTACCGTTAGGAAAGTAGCTCTTATAGCCTTAAGGATACGTACGGCGCCGATTAATAATATTAATAGGAAAACCCGTTCCTAGTAAACGCGATTCGGAACCTAAGTCTTTATAACCTATAAATTAATAGGAGAACCCTAGTAAGCTTTAGACGTAATATCATATTAAACTACCGAAGCATACGTAATAAGATTCTATTAACCTAAATAAATAACTATAAGGAATTCGAATATTAGTTTTATAATACTTTCGATCGGCTTTATAACTATAACCGCTACCCGTTATTAATAAATATAACGTAAAATCGGTTCTACTATAGGAATAATAAGCGACTATACTACCTCGAGAACGGAAACCCGGATAAGTTAAAATTAACGCTAATCCTAGGATCGATTATTACCTAAGCTAAGCGTAAAAAAGAACCGATCGCTTATTATATCTTATTTTACGTATATTAAAGTAAGGAATCTATAGAATAAGTACGTAGGATAGCATATTACTACTTAGCCGAAAAGCTAAAGCTTATACCCCTTAACCTACGATACTTTAAGAACGAGGAAGTAATATTAAAGCAGAAAGAGATATTAAGAACTATATCGGAAATTAACGTTATTTAAATAATCGAACGTAAATATAACTACGAATTATACGAGACGGAGATCTTAGGTTATAATTAGATTAAGGGTTTTATCGACGACGAAGGTATTTATTATTATAAGGGTATTATTAAAACGAACCTAGTCGAAGTTAACGTAATTAAGTAAGTTAAAGGTTCTAACGGCGAATATATTAAAAGAGAAGTACCTGATTAAGAGGATATAAAAGTCCTATCGTTATAACCTAAACGTAGACCGACTAAAGCCGGTAAGAACGCTACTTCGAATACGAACGACCTAGCTAGGAAAGCGAAGACTATTAACGAATTATTAAAAGAGTTTTAACTAGATAAAATTAATAAGAATAATAGGAAACGTTTCGAGGTTTCGTAGGACGACTTAATTAAGTTTATACCCGGATTTTCGGAATAGGTAGTAAAGTACCTTACGATACGCGCTATAGAAATTAACGAAGGTTAACCTAAGGTTATTAAGATTATAAAGGAATAAGTATAAAAAGATCGGGAAGAAAGCGTTAAGATACCTAGCGTACCGTAAATTACCGCCCCGTTTATTAACCCTTCGAATAAAATAGCAGTAAATTCTATTATCGCGAAGGATATTAAAAACTATATCTAACCTCTCCCTAAGCTAATAATTAACGTAAAACCTAACGGGAACGAAGCTCTCGTATCTACGGTAATCGATATAGGGACGTAGTTTAATATAATCGTAAAAAGCTACGTAAAGAAGTAGCGTTTCCCTATAACCGGTATTAAGGCGACATAGCGAGGTTTTAGATCCTCTATAAAGACCCTATATATAGGAATAATCGACGGTTTTATTTAGCTTACCGATTATTACCTTCGCTTACCGATCTACGTCGTTAAAGATAGGTTCGTTAATTATCCCCTATTACTTAGTATAAACTTTATCTTCTAGTCCCGCATAAAACTCGAATTCGACGGAAATACCTTCATAAGAACCGTTAACTTTAGCTCGGCCCGGATAATAATCCCTCTCGTTATTAACTTAAAAAGCGATACGCTATTAAGCTTTATATTCGGCGATTAAGAAAACTAAATACTATTAATACCCTAGGCCGCTTTAATAGCGTATATAAGTCTAAAAACGCGTTCCTAACCGAGTACCTAGAAACCGACGCTAGCCTCTAAGCTAAAATTAATTATACCCGCCTTTATAACGACGATATAAAGGTAATACCTATCTCCGAAGCTAAGAACTCGTTAGCCCTCGAACTTAGTTTAAATAAAGAAGATAAGGCGATCGTTAAATTAAGCGACGAAGAATTCCTCTACGTCTTTAGTAAAGCCGTTACGAAGGTAATTCGATATACGACGTAAGAATCGAAATAATATAAGCGAGACCTAGTTCTTATTTCGGAATTAACTTACTAAGCTAAACGTACGTTTTTAATTAATACTATATATAAACTTAAGTCGCGTAAAGTTTAGCCCGTAAATAACGTACCGTTAAACGGATAAATACCGCTAGGAATATTCGATTAAAAGGATTAAGTAATAGAGAAGGTTAAGTCGAAGTACGAGCTATTAAATATATTATAACGTAATAAACCCTATAAGAATATTATACTAAGATTCGTTAGTAACTCCCGAGGTATTAGATTAATAACGAAAAGATTTAACGTTATTAAAATAGGTTTATTAGATACGGAACTAACCGATTAAGAGAAAGACGTACTTATTAAGATCTTATACCGAAGAGAAATAGCCCTAGCCTAGGATTTCTTTAAAATCGGGAAAATCCGACCTAAGGTTTACTCCGACTATGAGATTAAAACGGTACTATATACCGCCTAGTAGGCTAAGGATATCCTTATCCTAGTACCCCTTAAAGAACGAATAATCGAAGTCTTACGTATACGACTAAAGAACGGAATCCTAGAAGAGAGTTACGGTCCTTATCGAAATACGTAATTCGTAGTCGAAAAGAAAGATAATAATTTACGACTTATTAACTCTACGATAAAACTTAACGCCTAAATTATTCGCGACGCCTTCCTATCCCGAGATAGAGATTCCTTTACCTAAGAATTCGTTATATATTTAATCCTTATAATCGTCGACTTTTTCTTTAGGTACGACTAAGTTACGCTAACGGAAACGAATTATAACCTAATTACGTTCGTTACTCTTATTAGCCTTTTACGTATAACGACTTTACTATAAGGCGCGACGAACTTAGTTACCGCTTTTCTCCGAGCCGTTATACGAATTCTTTACGATTTAGTTCCTATTAAGTACGAGCTTTTCTTCGACGACGTTAATATTAAAGGGCTAATATCGAGATACGATAATTAGAAGGCTTTTCCGGGAATACGACGCTTTATCTTAAAGTACTTAGAGAATATCGACGCCGTTTTCCTAAACTTCGAATTAACCG